>NC_060145.1:4890984-5194015 GCF_021461385.2 Schistocerca piceifrons
TTTGTCGAACATCGTCGCAGCCGATGAAACACGGGTTCATCACTTGGAGCCAGAAGCGAAAAGGCAGTCTGTGGAGCGGCGCCAAACCACCTCTCTGCTGAAGAAGTAGTTCCAGACGCGCCCTCAGCTGGTGAAGTCATGACGACGGTGTTCTGGGACAATGAAGGGGTTACTCTGTCCGATGTCCTCTCTCATGATGCAACGATCAACTCTGAAGTGTGTTTTGCTACCTCCATGAAACTGAAGAAACGACTTCCGAGTGTTTGTCGTCACAAAAATGCAAACGAACTTCTACTTCGCCATGACAATGCAATGCCTCACACGAATCTGCACACTCGAGAGGAGCTCACAAAGCTTCATTGGTCTTTCATTGCTCACCCTCCCTATATCCCGAATCTCGCACCTTCCAACAGCCATCTGTCTGGCCCAATGAAGGATGCATTCCTGGGAAGCGGCACGTGGTTAATGCAGCAAGTCGTTGGCTCCAACGTCGACCAGTAGAGTGATGTAATTGTAAATGATGTTTTTCACAAAATTATTAAGTGGTTCTCAGCAAACGGACTCTCTTTAAATTTTGATAAAACACAGTATATACAGTTCCGTACAGTAAATGGCACAACTCCAGCAATAAATATACACTTTGAACAGAAGTCTGCAGCTAAGGTAGAATTTTCAAAATTTTTAGGTGTGTCCAATTGATGAGAGGTTAAAATGGAAGCAACACATTCATGGTGTGCTGAAACGTCTGAGTTCAGCTACGTATGCTATTAGGGTTATTGCAAATTTGATAAGAATCTCAGTAAATTAGCTTACTATGCCTACTTTCATTCACTGCTTTCATATGGCATCATATTCTGGGGTAATTCATGGTTTGAGTAGAAAAATATTCATTGCTCAAAAACGTGTAATCAGAATAATTGCTGGAGCCCACCCACGGTCATCCTGCAGACATCTAGTTAAGGATCTAGGGATCCTCACAGTAACCTCACAGTATATATACTCACTTATGAAATTTGTTGTTAATAATCCAACCCAGTTCAAAAGTAATAGCAGTGTGCATAGCTATAACACGAGGAGAAAGGATGATCTTCACTATGCAGGGTTAAATCTGACTCTGGCACAGAAAGGGGTAAATTATGCTGCCACAAAAGTCTTTGGTCACCTACCAAACAGCATCGAAAGCCTGACAGATAGCCAACTGACATTTAAAAATAAATTAAAAGAATTTCTAGATGACAGCTCCTTCTACTCATTGACTGAATTTTTGGATATAAATTAAGGGAAAAAAACAACAACTTAAACATTAGTGTCATGCAATATTTTGTGTAATGTAATATCTTGAATATATTAACCTGACACGTTCCACATCATTACGAAGTGTCGTATTCACGATCTATGGAACAAGTATTAATCTAATCTAATCTAATACCATACAGGCATACAGACCCTCGCAGTAAGGTGGCATAAGACCGCAGAACTGAACGGAGATTATGTTGAAAAACAGGGTTTTGTAGTCAACGGAGAGGGGAATAATGCGGGGTATTGTTCAAATGTGTGTCAAATCGTATGGGACTTAACTGCTAAGGTCATCAGTCCCTAAGCTTACACACTACATAACCTAAATTATCCTAAGGACGAACACACACACCCATGCCCGAGGGAGGACTCGAACCTCCGCCGGGACCAGCTGCAGCTCGGCTAATCCCGTGCGGTCGGGGTATTGAAATCCTGAATAAAACCAACCTCCATTGAGAAAAACAAGTTTCAATACTTACTGAACGCCCCTCGTAAGTTTTTCTCTATCCCATAAAAGGTAGTGTTGCCGTCCCTAGTCTCTGAATGGGTGAAAGGGAATAAGGCCAGAATAGCTGGATACCAGGTTCGTGACGTCACTTCGTTTTTGAGAGCTGAGTTTGCCAAATCAGTCTTGACAGCCCATTTTTGGAAACTAGGTTTGTTTGTTCAGTTTGAGAAGTGAAGTTTGTAAGTTCACGTTAGGCAAGAGGATCAGGGCAGTGAGGTCGCTCTGACATGTACGCAGAGCGCCAGTGCGTTTTTAATTCATGTGTTATCTTTGCATTGTGACTGTGAGTGGCTCGTACCGCGCCATGTCAATAAATGGTCTCGGCGTCCCTAAAAATTGCGAAATCATTCCACATATTCGGAGAACTCTCGATCCTCCTTGCAGTCACGAGAGGTGTATTCAACGGACCTACGATCACGCGACATCCTCTGCGAGAGCAGCACGTTTACGGCAAGATGCACAGTGAGCAGGCAGAACTTCTGCGATGTGTGCCTGAAGTGTAGGCCGCACGGCCCAAGTGTAGGCAGCATGGCCAACTGCAACTCTGATGTGAACTGTAAGGCTGTGACAAGCAGTCCACGGTGTCAGGTTTTCGAAAGTAATTTCGACTGGAAATATTGCGAGGTCCCCATCTAATTGTGCTCGGTTTCACATATGGCCCACAGTTGCAGAGTGTGCTAGAGTTCACACGGGATATGGTAGCGAGGCACAGTAACCAATTTTCGTCCAAAGCACTGGGCGATTTTTTTGGGCTGTTCGGAAGTGGAGGGCAGAACTGTTTGCTTCCTTGTGGCCGGTCGACGAAGCGCTTGATGACAAAATCTAGGTGCATGCTCTGCAATCTTTCTCAGTCGATTTGACAGAAACTATTCAGTAAAAAATTTCTGCATTACTAATGGTTTTATATGTCAGCTTCATGCTGACGTGCCCATCATTTTGTTAATGGTTATAGTTATTGTGATATTTGCATTAAGATGTTAGCAATGAAACAAACTATGATTTTGTGTTTGATGCATATTACATAATATATGGCTGCGTATGAAATTTAGGTAAAATACTGAATTTTTCTTTAGATTTGGTGGCGGTCTTTGTCTTTCATCTGTCTCGAGAAAATTGGTCTGATGTAAGCTCACTATTTTGCGATCGTGCGCACTAGAGACAAAGCCACAAGAAAATATCTACAGCATTCCTCATATGCCACAAACGCTTTGAGATATCGAAATGAGATTTTCGCAAATGATAGCACGCAAAGAGGAGAGTATTTTGCCATATGGTTATTGCGCAAAACTTCTTTATCTACTATGTTATCCCATAATTACAGACTTTTTTGATGCAAGAATGTAATTTTTAAGGATCATCGATAGCTGGCGGATCGGGAAATGAAGTGGGTTTTAGCACAGCATGAATGAAGACATTACATGTTTAGTTTTATACTGAGGATGTACTTTTTCATAAGCTATTGACCATACTTTTCCACAGTTGCTCACTTAACAAACTCAATACACCACTGTCTCAGAAGTCCGATACTGCATCTGCACAACATGTTAGTGAATTGGCATTGTGTAACCTCTGCTGTGTTTTGGCAAGAGAAGTACGTTTTATATGGCAACAAGAGAAATGTAGGTTTTACTCCAAATCCGCCACTCATCACACTTCTCTTAAAGTTACTAATTGGTCCAGGGGAAAATACAGGGTGTCTCAAAAGACTTTCCCTGATTACATAAATTGATAACTCAGGCTAGAAGTAAGATACAAATATGAAACTTGTTTACAACTATCAAAATTTTTTTCTGTTTATGTTCACAGTACGTAATTAGTGGATGAGGTGCAGTGCGCAAGAAGCCATGTTAACCAATCAGGAGAAGGCACAGTGTGTCCTGTGGTACCATGAGACACGATCACCAACCACAGTGCAGAGACATTTCCGGAAAACATTTGGAAGGAATCCACCTGATGTCAAGAGCATCAAAGCCTGGTATGAGAAGTTCAAGAACACAGGATCGGTTGCTGACCTTCCGAGGTCTGGTCGACCGAGAATCTCAACAGACAGGGTGGAAGCTGTACGGCAGTCTTTTCTGCGAAGTCCGAAGAAATCGGTGCACAGGGCCTCACGTGAATTACAGATGCCAAAAAGCTCTCTCCGTGACATTTTACACAAACGTTTATTGTTTTGTGCATACAAAGTGCAAATCGTTCAGGCTTCTTTGCCCAATGACAGTACACCTCGATATGACTTTGCGGTCGAAATGCTATCACGTATTGAGGACGATGATGGTTATCTGAGACGAATTGCCTTTCCCTACGAAGCGACCTTTTTTTGTCAGTGGAGTAGTGAATCGCCATAATGTGCGCAATTGGGGTTCACAACCCCCCTGGCGAGGTCACGGAGTGCACCAGGGGCAGTCCAAAGGTGAATGTTTGGTGCGCGCTATTGCGCGATCGGATTATCGGGCCATTCTTCTTTGCTGAGGCCACTATCACATCTGCAGTGTATCTGGACATGTTGCAACTGTATGCTGTTCCTGAGCTGCTTCAGTATCACCCCAATGTCTCGTTTCAGCGTGACGGTGCACCGCCTCATTGGGGTTTGGACATTCGTGCATATCTCGATACGACCTTTCCTGGGCGACGGATCGGTCGTGATGGGCCAACGCTTTGGCCTCCACGCTCTCCTGACATAACCCCATTAGACTTCTTTTTATGGGGTTATGTGAAGGACGAGGTCTACCGAACACGTGTACCAGATCTCGAAAACCTGCGGCAACGGATAACCACAGTCGTCGAATCGATCCCCCCAGTGATGTTGGCTAATGTGTGGACGGAAACTGAATATCGCCTAGATGTGCTACGTGCTACCGAGGGTGCTCATGTGGAAGTTTACTGACGTTTGGAAAAAAAACTTTGATAGTTTGTAAACAATTAGACACCAGTTTGATATTTGTATCTTACTTCTAGCCTGAGTTATCAATTTATGTAATCTGGGAAAGACTTTTCGGACACCCTGTAAATCGCTGCTTTTATTGCATTTTCAGGATTTCTTTCTAGATTCTGCCCAAAGCAGAGATGACGGTAAATGTTTTTGAACTGCCACCGTGCAAATGTGGGCTCGGAGGGGCTCCGCTTGAAAAAAAGAAAAAAGGGTTATTAGGCTTCGGTTCAGAGCGGCTGTCCCCCTCGAGCGCTCGGCACTTCTCCTGCAGTGCCTGCCCGCCACCCCCACCACGTCCGCTCTCCACGCGTGCCCTGCTGACATTGCGCATCTGACGCCGGCGACTTTATTCTGCGCGGACTCTACACACGGGGTTAGCCGGTGAGATGTGAGCGCAGTCTGGCGGCTGACCTTGAAGACGTATCCGTTGGAGGAGGGCGGCAGGTGGCGGCCGCCGATGAGCGTCACATTGAGCTTCTTGGCGTCGGCGCCGCTGGCGACGCGGAAGCCGACGCACGGCGTGGTCGTGCCGCCCAGCACCGCGGTGGCCGGCTTCAGCGTCGCTGTCGTCTTGTTGACGAACGACCGCAGCGCCGACACCGCGCCCGCCGCCATCTTCAGCCCTGCGGGCATAACAGGCAGCCAACTGAGCAAGCGTCGAAGGTGACGCTGGTGCTTAAATCGTACAAAATAACCAGTTTGAGAAACAACCGATTTTCGGTTCTTTATACTTGTTGTATACTCTAATAAACATAGAAATCGAACAAAGATCGAAAAATTTTGACTCACTCAGCTTCGAGATACGAGGGCTATCCACAAAGTACATTACGTTTTCGTTTGTGTCCGTTAGGGGCGGGGCTAGCGCGGCCACCTTGGTGTCTTGGCATTCCGCCGCTCAGTCGGCATCCTGCCGTGCTAGTGAGAGGTTCGTGCTGTACTCCGTTGAGTTACTGTGACAGTTTGAAATGTCAGCGTTAATTGAAAATGCCGCGAAGTGTGAAGTGCGTGCTGTAATAAGGTTTCCGACTGCAAAACACTGTACACCGATAGAAATCTAGCGGTAGCTTTGTGACGTGTATGGGGACAACATAATCACTGAAGGTGGAGTGCGTCAATGGGTCATAAAATTTAAAAATGGCCGAACTAACGTTCATGACGAAGAGCCAAGTGGAAGACCCAGCATAGTGACTGTCGAACTTGTCGAAAAAGTCGATGCCGCGGTCCGTGAAAACCGTAATTTCACAATAACGAAATTCTCTATGAGTTTTCCACAAATTTCACGAAGTTTGTTGCACGAAATCATTACCGAAAAGCTTGGTTACCACAAGTTTTGTGCAAGATGGATACCAAAAATCTTGACAGAGATTCACAAAAATCAGCGAATGGCTGCAGCGTTAACGTTTTTGGACGTTTACGAGAAAGATGGCGACTCATTACTCGATCGCACCGTTACTGGTGACGAAACATGGGTTAAGCAATACAAAACAAGCGCAGGGGAAAGTTGGGCTCAAAGATCTTGCTGATTCACGACAACACACGGGCCCACACGGCAAATGCCACTCGTGAAGTTCTCGAATCTTTTAAGTGGGAGTTGTTTCCTCATCCGCCGTACAGTCCCGACCTGGCACCGAGCGACTTCCACTTATTCCCAGCAATGAAGAAGTGGTTGGCTATGCAGCATTTTGATGACGACGCACAGCTTCAAGAAGAGGTAACCACGTGGTTGAAGGCGCAGGCGGCCCAATTTTACGACGAAGGAATTTCCGAGCTCGTCCATCGCTACGATAAGTGCCTTAATTTAAATAGCAACTATGTAGAAAAGTAGTATTTAAGTGTGGCTTTCATCTGTATATAAAAAAATTCCAATACTTTATTTATTTTTAATTCCAAAACGTAATGTACTTTGTGGATAGCACTCGTACATAGACTCAAAATACTGAATTAAATAAGCAAATAAAAGCAAACGCAATCTCTCCACCGTTCACTGCTTTTGTCAAAAATTATAAGTGGTTGAACACTACAAAAAATTTAGTACTTCATTCGCGTTAACAACTTTAGTCGTATACGAGAGTTGCCCAGAAAGTAATGCATCGCATTTTTTTTCTCAACCGAAAACAATGCTACGGTCCCAAAACGTTACGTATGTATTATTTGAAGTGTCCTGAGTGAGTGCGCCACGTTTCCGTCACTTCCGACAGATAGCGTAGCTGGAGGATAGTTTCAAAATGGCGTCTGCAGGTGATGTGCGTTACAAGAATGTGCCGTCATTGAATTTCTCACTGCAGAGAAAGAAACTTTGTGGAATATTCACAAACGCTTGCGCAAAGTCTGTGGAGCATCTGCTGTCGACAGAAATACAGTTAGTCGCTGGGGATGGAGGGTGACGTCATCAGAAGCGGTTCGGCGGAGCTCCACGAATTGCAGCGGTCGGGGAGACCAAAATGGTTCAAATGGCTCTGAGCACTATGGGACATAACATCTGTGATCATCAGTCCCCTAGAACTTTTTTTTTTTTGTTGTCATCAGTCTACTGACTGGTTTGATGCGGCCCGCCACGAATTTCTTTCCTGTGCTAACCTCTTCATCTCAGAGTAGCACTTGCAACCTACGTCCTCAATTATTTTGTTGACGTATTCCAATCTCTGTCTTCCTCTACAGTTTTGGCCCTCTACAGCTCCCTCTAGTACCATGGAAGTCATTCCCTCATGTCTTAGCAGATGTCCTATCATCCTGTCCCTTCTCCTTATCAGTGTTTTCCACATATTCCTTTCCTCTCCGATTCTGCGTAGAACCTCCTCATTCCTCAGTCCACCTAATTTTCAACATTCGTCTATAGCACCACATCTCAAATGCTTCGATTCTCTTCTGTTCCGGTTTTCCGACAGTCCATGTTTCACTACCATACAATGCTGTACTCCAGACGTACATCCTCAGAAATTTCTTCCTCAAATTAAGGCCGGTATTTGATATTAGTAGATTTCTCTAGGCCAGAAATGCCTTTTTTGCCATAGCGAGTCTGCTTTCGATGTCCTCCTTGCTCCGTCCGTCATTGGTTATTTTACTGCCTAGGTAGCAGAATTCCTTAACTTCATTGACTTCGTGACCATCAATCCTGATGTTAAGTTTCTCGCTGTTCTCATTTCTACTACTTCTCATTACCTTCGTCTTTTTCCGATTTACTCTCAAACCATACTGTGTACTCATTAAACTGTTCATTCCGTTCAGCAGATCATTTACTTCTTCTTCACTTTCACTCAGGATAGCAATGTCATCAGCGAATCGTATCATTGATATCCTTTCATCTCGTATTTTAATTCCACTCCTAAACCTTTCTTTTATATCCATCATTGCTTCCTTGATGTACAGATTGAAGAGTAGGGGCGAAAGGCTACAGCCTTGTCTTACACCCTTCTTAATACGAGCACTTCGTTCTTAATCATCCACTCTTGGTTGTTGTACATATTGTATATGACACGTCTCTCCCTATAGCTTACCCCTACTTTTTTCAGAATCTCGAACAGCTTGCACCATTTTACATTGTCGAACGCTTTTTCCAGGTCGACAAATCCTATGAATGTGTCTTGATTTTTCTTTAGCCTTGCTTCCATTATTAGCCGTAACGTCAGAATTGCCTCTCTCGTCCCTTTACTTTTCCTAAAGCCAAACTGATCGTCACCTAGCGCATTCTCAATTTTCTTTTCCATTCTTCTGTGTATTATTCTTGTAAGCAGCTTCGATGCATGAGCTGTTAAGCTGATCGTGCGATAATTCTCGCACTTGTCAGCTCTTGCCGTCTTCGGAATTGTGTGGATGATGCTTTTCCGAAAGTCGGATAGTATATCGCCAGACTAATATATTCTACACACCAACGTGAATAGTCGTTTTGTTGCCACTTCCCCCAATGATTTTAGAAATTCTGACGGAATGTTATCTATCCCTTCTGCCTTATTTGACCGTAAGTCCTCCAAAGCTCTTTTAAATTCCGATTCTAATACTGGATCCCCTATCTGTTCTAAATCGACTCCTGTTTCTTCTTCTATCACATCAGACAAATCTTCTCCCTCATAGAGGCTTTCAATGTATTCTTTCCACCTATCTGCTCTCTCCTCTGCATTTAACAGTGGAATTCCCGTGGCACTCTTAATGTTACCACCGTTGCTTTTAATGTCACCAAAGGTTGTTTTGACTTTCCTGTATGCTGAGTCTGTCCTTCCGACAATCATATCTTTTTCGATGTCTTCACATTTTTCCTGCAGCCATTTCGTCTTAGCTTCCCTGCACTTCAGATTTATTTCATTCCTCAGCGACTTGTATTTCTGTACTCCTGATTTTCCCAGAACATTTTTGTACTTCCTCCTTTCATCAATCAACTGAATTATTTCTTCTGTTACCCATGGTTTCTTCGCAGCTACCTTCTTAGTACATATGTTTTCCTTCCCAACTTCTGTGATGGCCCTTTTTAGAGATGTCCATTCCTCTTCAACTGTACTGCCTACTGCGCTATTCCTTATTGCTGTATCTATAGCGTTAGAGAACTTCAAATGTATCTCGTCATTCCTTAGTACTTCCGTATCCCACTTCTTTGCGTATTGATTCTTCCTGACTAATGTTTTGAACTTCTGCTCCTTACAATCCAGTATCTGATTTCAGAATCTCTGTCTGACCATGATGTAATCTAATTGAAATCTTCCCGTATCTCCCGGCCTATTCCAAGTATACCTCCTCCTCTTGTGATTCTTGAACAGGGTATTCGCTATTACTAGCTGAAACTTGTTACAGAACTCAATTAGTCTTTCTCCTCTTTCATTCCTTGTCCCAAGCCCATATTCTCCTGTAACCTTTTCTTCTACTCCTTCCCCTACAACTGCATTCCAGTCGCCCATGACTATTAGATTTTCGTCCCCCTTTACATACTGCATTACCCTTTCAACATCCTCATACACTTTCTCTATCTGTTCATCTTCAGCTTGCGACATCGGCATGTATACCTGAACTAACGTTGTCGGTGTTGGTCTGCTGTCGGTTCTGATTAGAACAACCTGGTCATTGAACTGTTCACTGTAACACACCCTCTGCCCTACCTTCCTATTCATAACGAATCCTACACCTGTTATACCATTTTCTGCTGCTGTTGATATTACCTGATACTCATCGGACCAGAAATCCTTGTATTCCTTCCACTTCACTTCACTGACCCCTACTATATCTAGATTGAGCCTTTGCATTTCCCTTTTCAGATTTTCTAGTTTCCCTACCACGTTCAAGCTTCTGACATTCCACGCCTCGACTCGTAGAACGTTATCCTTTCTTTGACTATTCAATCTTTTTCTCATGGTAACCTCCCCCTTGGCAGTCCCCTCCCGGAGATCCGAAGGGGGGATTATTCCGGAATCTTTTGCCAATGGAGAGATCATCATGACACTTCTTCAACTACAGGCCACATGTCCTGTGGATACACGTTACGTGTCTTTAATGCAGTGGTTTCCATTGCCTTCTGCATGCTCATGTCGTTGATCATTGCTGATTCTTCCGCCTTTAGGGGCAATTTCCCACCCCTAGGACAAGAGAGTGCCCTGAATCTCTATCCGCTCCTCCGCCCTCTTTGACAAGGCCGTTGGCAGAATGAGGCTGACTTCTTATGCCGGCAGTCTTCGGCCGCCAATGCTGATCATTTATCAAAACTTAGGCAGTGGCGGGGATCGAACCCGGGACCGAAGACGTTTTGATTATGAATCAAAGACGCTACCCCTAGACCGCGGGTAGTGCCCTAGAACTTAGAACTACTTAAACCTACCTAACCTAAGGACATCACACACATCCATGCCCGAGGCAGGATTCGAACCTGCGACCGTAGCGGTCGCGCGGTTCCGGACTGAGCGCCTGAGCCGCGAGACCACCGCGGCCGGCTCAGGGAGACCATCCACGGCTGTCACTCCTGACATGTTGCAGCGAGCTGATTCGTGAGGACAGACGCATTCGTGAAAGACATTTTGAGGATGATGAGGAGTTGATTCATACAGTGAAGCACTGACTCCGCCACCAGGACAAGGATTGGTACCGACAGGGCATACACGCCCTTGTTTCGCACTGGAGGGAGGCCATAGAACGGGATGGAGATTATGTGGAAAAATAGGATGTTTAGATAAAACACCATTCTTTCGTGTGTGTCATTCTCATTATGTTCAATAAAGAATTGTAGAAGAAAAAATGCGGCGCATTACTTTCTGGCCAATGCTCGTATAATGAAATAATAAGCAACCAGTTACTACGCTGCTGCCATCCACTTACAATTTTGTTTATGCCTTATGGCAACTATAGTTACTTTGTTTTATTATTTTATCGTACTTCCACCACCAATCTGAGACCAATTTCAAGATACGCATATCGTTGGCTGATTGGCACATCTTCTGGCGTGATGTGTCTGCACTTCTTGTTTCGCTTCGTCGTACTAGTTTTATGCACACACTGTGAACTACATGTAGGCATCTGAGAGCTCTTTTTGTATTAATGGATTCAGTATTGTATTATTTAGTGCTCCTTCATATATATTTTAGGACCATGGCATTTTTGCTGTATTTACTTTAATATTGACACTCGCAAACAATGCGATAGGCATTGTACTATTTTTATCTTTTAATATTCAAAATTTTTTAATGCTCTTGGTCCCTAACTGTAATATTCTTAGGACTTCTACTTATTTGTGGTGTATTTTCCTGTACAGCCTTCTACAGGAGGGCACTAAGTGCCCGAAATCTGCATAGAAATTAAATTTCTTGTATGCAACTGATTGCTTATTATTTCATTATACTACCAAAAATCACCAGGATTCTCCCACTGATTCTAATTTTTTGAAACTCTGCTCAAAAAATCATGTTGTAGTAAGTGATCATGTCACTGTTTGGGCATTACGAATAATCAGTGCTAAAAGGTATAAACAGAGGATGAAGAACTGTTTTTCGTCTTAATTTGTCCGTTTTCAATGGCTAAAGGCACATTATGTAGAGATAGATAGCAGATCAGCTACGTTTTATATTTTTTGTAAACTGTCAATGAATTTCTGTTACTGTAATTTCCTTCCTCTTTTATTTTCTCATAGAAATGGGAGACAAATATTTAATCTTTTAAAGCAAATAAAGCCTGTGTGTTTGTTGCTTGTTTCCGTCGACATTGTTATTAAAATAGCACTCATCACTTTTCCCATTTTCTATAAAAACGCTATATCTCAAACCAATGCACATTTTATGACTAAATATTACTCGCTTTTTTTTTAAAAAAAGGTTAATTTAGAAACGAAAAGATTTAGTACTGCTGCTACGGCTAATAGATATTTCGGTTTCTTACCCGGTTATTAGAAAAAGATAAAAAGCACTTGTTATAACCGAGAACAAATAAATACCTAAAAATACTGGTTAGTCGGAACTAAAATACAGGTATCGGTTTTAACCGGTCGGCTTTTCCTATCTCTACTCAGTGTGGCACAGCCTACATCTACATCCGCATTCTGTAAAGCAGGATAAAGTACATTGTACCAGTTATTATGGCTTTTTGCCGCTTCATTCAAGTACGAAGCGCGGGAAGAATGTTTTCTTAACCGTCGCATGGTGTCAGGGCCCAGGGGTCTTTTTAGGCTCGTTTAACTACAAAGAAACAGTTGTAATGTGACTGTAGGCTTCTCATCCTCCAGACATGCTTTTCATGGACTTTTTTATTATAGCTTGATAAAATATTTATGTTTATCTCACGGTTCGTAGTACAATAATTTGAAATTTTTGCAGTAGTGTCATAAAATACCCCAGATACACAATATATGATTTTCAGTATCGACATTTATACGTCCATTGTTGTAAAAAATTCGTACCAAATACATACACGTGTACTGTTATGGCAAATTCACAATTTGGGATTCAGTTTTGTTCAGGTAAGACGTGATGTTAATTATTTTATTCATCATGGATGTTGATATACGTTTTGAAAGGGGCTTGAGTCTCGAGCAGGCCTTAGCAGATTCACAGAAGATTAGTAGGGATACTCCGTCAGTATTGTTGGAAAAGAGGATGAGAATGATGCTGATTTAGATAAGATAGAGGAAGATATCTAGGTCGGAGATGAAGTGGATGTGAGTGAATGTGAAGATGATAATGGTATTCAGGAAACTAGTGGTTGTGCTCTCGTATCTAGAAGGGGACAGACAGATAACATACGACACAGTACCTCCTGATGTGCACAAGCAAGCTTCAAGGAATGTAACACGTGAACTGCATATATTCCACGTCATCTTAGACCACAGTTACAGACAAGCGCTGACTCTCAGACTTTCTATCACCAATCACATGAAGAGCGTAATAGTAATGCATACCAATAAGCGTGCAGATGACACTTAAATTCTACACCCATATCTTGAACGCTGGACTGAATTTGGCTCTACAGAACTGCAGGCATTCTTTGGTCCACTAATAACACGGGGTGTTCGAAAAGTGTCTCCGCAGTGCCGTGGAGTCGTGCGTGCCGTTGCCGCAGTGAATATACCGAAATAAAACTCACTGCAGTATCGTTGTGCGTTTATTGTTTCGTTGAAAAATATGGGACCCACAATCCGACGTCTAGAAATTGCAGTCCAAACTCCTGTTTTCACAGAATGAAGTGGTTCCTCATGAATACATAATGGATTTGCAGTACTGCACATACGAGAATTTTGCAAGTTCATGTACCCGCCTAAATGAAACCACGCCTCATCATTGAAAAACGTTTCATTAAGAATATCCCTTCCATTTTCTTGAACGAAATTTTTGAAAAATTGACAATAATGCAGTCTTTTGCCATGAACAGTATTTTTCAGTTTTTGTACGACCGTCACTTTGTATGGGAAAAGTTCTAATTTTTTCTTTACAGCTGTGTGGGCCGTTCTGACACTAACATCGATTTCCTGGTCGAGTTTTCTTACTGACTTGTTCGGACTCGTGGTCATTTTATCGGAAATATCGAGTAGTTTATCGTCAGACAAAACGCTAGGGCGACCGCTTCTCGTTGCATCTGTCACAGAACCCGTACTTCGAAATTTGTTAATCAAATGTCGCACAGTATCGCGATGTGGGAGTGTTGTCTCCCGGAAAACTGAATTAAATGTTTGACGAACTGAAACTGTGTATTTACCGCCACGTTCTTCAGTGGTTAGCATTTTAACACTGACAAAAACGAAACAAACGAACAAAGGAACTACTTAAACGTTCAAGTCAACACGTAACGACGTATGGCGTATCTATTTTCCGAGCCACAACGAGATTTTCAAAATTAATTAATTATAGTATTGTTACATGGTGTGCGCTACATGAATATTTTGTGTTAAAATAATTTTTGGAACTTAACAAACTTAGTAGTATATACGTTTTCATACTTCAAATATAGCTAGTACAACTTGTACGTAGCTTATTATAGCAAGCAACTATGGAATTATAATTTCAACATCGTGCTTGGGTGTCTGAATAAATCGTAGTTATTTTTGTGTAAATATTCTATTTTTTATCGTCATAAAGTCGTTAGAATTACTGGCATCAAAAATGACACCAAACATAGCTGATACCGTGCGAGAGTTAAAGGCGTCAGTGGGCGCTGTAATTAATCTCGTCTGCGCGGTCTCTGTGGGAGCGACGCGAAGAGGGTTTCAGTACGTACCAAGAGTCATCAGTACTCATGGTTGCTAGGGCTTTCTAGCGATAGGTTGCGTCTGTCTTAAAAGTGTTTGCCAGGTCAATACTTTCAGCAGCTCCATGTGACTAGCACATGAATGATCCAAACCTGCTACCCTTCTTTGCATACGTTCAATATCGCCTGTTAGTCGTACGTGTTAGGTTGATGCGTTTTCCCATAAGTTTAATAAACATAACAGATACACTTAACAGAGACTTTAGTCATCAATAATATATTCTCCTTCACGACCTACGACACTCTCCCAACGCTGGTGTGACTTTTCGATTCTGTGACTGTAGGAATCACGTGGTTTAGAGGCGAAGAACTCGCCGAGCCATGTTCGGTGCGCATTTTCATCCAGAAAGGAAGTTCCCTGGAGGTTGTTCGATAGAGAAAGGAGTAGCTGAAAATCTGAGGGCGCAAGATCAGGTGAATGAGGTGGGTGTTGAATGAGTTCCCAACGAAAGTCTAGTATAGTGTTTTTAGTCAGTGTAGCAGAATGCGGAGGGCTTTACTGTGGAGTTGCATCACTTCAGGAACTCTCCCTGGTCGCTGTTCTTGGATCTGATTGAATATCTGCGCACCTTTTTTCACATAGTACTTCGTTACAGATAACTGGCATGATCTGTGAAAAGTATGAGGTTACTATTAATTATATATGACGGTAGTATCTGTTCCCGAAAGAACAGTTACCGTGGATGACCATGCAGCTATGCTAGAAACGAAATGATAATTAAATGGACACCCTAGCTGCAAACAGGCGTTGATGTAATTCATTGGGGACATGTTGAAAATGTGTGCCCCGACCGGGACTCGAACCCGGGATCTCCTGCTTACATGGCAGACGCTCTATCCATCTGGTTCGAGTCCCGGTCGGGGCTTACATATAGATGCCTGTACAAGACAAAATAGGTCATGGGACAAAATATTGCTAACCCTCTCATAACATACACAGATCCAGTGTTGGGTTCTGGGGTGTGACATAGTTTCTTATTTTCTCCTCCCCCAACCATAAATTGCTTACACTCTCACTATTAACATATCACAGTTGTCTAAGATTTAATAACAATAAAATACACAGCCGAAAAACATGTAACACCCTAAACGACAATGTAATTTTATTGACAAGTGAGGTTATAGGTAGTTCATCGTTGTAGGAGTATATCATGAATTCAGACCAAATGTAACACACGTTCACCGTGCAAAGCGCCCAAATCGTCGCATCAATACTCAGAGTGCCCTCCTCGTGAGGCAACGCAGGTGAGTTCTCTCGCATACAAACGATCACAAAGGTACGAAATACCATCCTGCGATAGATTGTCCGAAGTATCTTGACCCGCTTTTTTTTGCAGTGGTTTTTGCAGGTCCTGGAGAATGAGTAAGTTCCCGCTTCATCACGTCCCACGCGCGTTGAGCTGGTGAGAGATCTGGGGGTATTCCTGGTCAGGGCAGTTGTTGTACACCATGGAGAGCACGTGGCGTCAGAAAAGCCGTATCTGGACGTCGACTGTCCAGCTGGAAAAGCACAACACCCTCCTGCCAAGGAAATGACAGCAGCATGGCGAAAACAGTCTACAGAATGTACCGGCCACTGGTTACTTTACCCCGCACAAACGCCAATCTAGTTTATAGGCCCTCTGCTCTACCTCATCTAGAACGACACAATCTGAGTGCAGTCGTCAAAGGTTGTTTGCAGATGACGCTGTCGAGCCGGCTGGTGTGGCCGTGCGGTTCTAGGCGCTTCAGTCTGGAACCGCGTAACCGCTCCAGTCGCAGGTTCGAATCCTGCCTCGGGCATGGATGTGTGTGATGTCCTTAGGTTAGGTTTAAGTAGTTCTAAGTTCTAGGGGACTGATGACCACAGATGTTAAGTCCCATAGTGCTCAGAGCCATTTGAACCATTTTTTTTTTACGCTGTCGTTTATCGACTAGTAAAGTCATCAGAAGATCAAAACAAATTGCAAAACGATTTAGAAAATATATCTGTTTGTTATTGCGAATATTGGTAGGTGACACTAAATTATGAAAAGAGTGAGGTCATCCACATGATGCTACAAACAATCCATTAAACTTAGGTTACACGATAAATCAGTCAAATCTTAAGGCCGAGAATTCAACAAAATACACAGGAATGACAATTACGAACAACTTAAATTGGAAAGAACACACAGAACTTGTGGGGACGGCGAGCCAACGACTGCGTTTTATTGGCAGGACACTGGAAAATGTTACAGATCTACTGAAGAGGCTGCCTACACTACGCTTGTCTGTCTTCTTTTGGAGTACTGCTTCCCGGTGTGGGAACCTTATCAGACAGGATTAAGGGAGTACATCGAGAAAGTTCAGAGAAGAATAGCACGTTTTTTACTATCGAAAAATAGGGGAGAGAATGACACGGACATGATACGGGATTTGGTGTGAACATCATTAAAACAAATGCGGTTTTCGTTGCGGCGGAATCTTTTCACGAAATTTCTGTCATCACCTTTCTCCTCCGAATGCGTAAATATTTTATTGACGCCGACCTACACAGGGAAAAACGATCATCATAATAAAAGAGGGGAAATCAGTTCTCGCACGGAAAGGTACAGATGCTCGTTTCTTCCGCGCGCTCTTTGGAGATTGGAGTAATAGATAATTATTGTGAAGGTGGTTCGATGAACCCTCGGCCAGGCACTTAAGTGTGATTTGCAGAGTATGCATATAGTTGTAGATTAGACCACGAGTTGTAACTGTTGGCCCCACATCATGAAGTCTGAAATAGAAACTGAGAGTATCGTGGTTGAATGCACTCTGGAATAGCCACCTCGCCATGTCTACGTCATGCAAGTGTACGTCCGTCACTCGCATAGAGACAGAACCTTCTCTTCTTCACTGAAGACAACAGAGCGCCATTCCACTCTCCAGTTGACTCTTCATCGACGCCCGAGTACCTCATGGTTGGCGGCGTCGTGGCTTCTGGCCAGAGGCACATGTCATCTTAACCCTGTTGCAAACAGACGGTTTCACATGGTGTTTGGTGACACAGAAGCTGGAACACGTGCTCGGATTTCGTCCCTGGATGAAGTTCAATCGGCCACCACTGCTCACACAATGCGGAAGTGAGATCGACACCGGTCCACCACCAGCAATGGAGGGTGAAGCTCTGACAATGCCAGCCACTTGTCCTGCTGAAACGTCAAAAAAATCATCAAATACGCGTCGGCCGAAGAAGCCTAGACACAAGGCAACAGGCAATCTGTCAGTAGCAGTACACTTGCACCTCGCAGTTCTCTTGTTCGTTCCGCAACCGCGCCTGCCTGCGTGCGTGCTGAGGTTAACAACGAGAAGCATCGCGGCTCGCGCCTCCCAGCCTGCGTCCTTGGTCTTCACGAGCGAGCAGCCAGCGTCACACGTGACGTCACCGCGGGGTTCACAGGTAATGAGCAGGAAAACGTAGGGCTGTGTGCTGGGCTGGCAACCGTGCATGGGATGGGATAACGCGTGTTCACTGGCTAGTCACGTATATTTGTCAGTAACCTGTTTGCTGCAACTGTCACCGTTGCCTCGGTCTGACCTCCACCTGCAGTCTTGTCAGAAGTGATTCGGTACGGCCAAAACTGTTTTTCTTTGCGGATGACACGACTGTTACGCTAAATATCAGAACAGGTGCATGTTAGAAAGAGCTGTTAACGAATATTAATCATAAGGGATCGAAAAGGACCAAAAAACAAATACACTATTGGCCATTAAAACTGCTACACCACGAAGATGACGTGCTACAGGCGCGAAATTTAACCGACAGGAAGAAGATGCTGTGATATGCAAATGATTAGCTTTTCAGAGCATTCACACAAGGTTGGCGCCGATGGCGACACCTACAACGTGCTGACATGAGGAAAGTTTCCAACCGATTTCTCATACGCAGACAGCAGTTGACCGGCGTTGCCTGGTGGAACGTTGTTGTCATGCCTTGTCTAAGAAGGAGAAATGCGTACCATCACGTTTCAGACTTTGATAAAGGTCGGATTGTAGCCTATCGCGATTGCGGTTTATAGTATCGCGACATTGCTGCTCACGTTGCTCGAGATCCAATGACTGTTAGCAGAATACGGAATCGGTGGGTTCAGGAGGGTAATACGGAACGCCGTGCTGGATACCAACGGCCTCGTATTACTAGCAGTCGAGATGAGAGGCATCTTATCCGCATGGCTGTAACGGATCGTGCAGCCACGTCTCGATCCATGAGTCAAGAGATGGGGACGTTTGCAAGACAACAACCATCTGCACTAACAGTTCGACGAAGTTTGCAGCAGCATGGACTATCACCTCGGAGGCCGTGGCTGCGATTATCCTTGACGCTGCATCACAGACAGGAGCGCCTGCGATGGTGTACTCAGTGACGAACCTGGGTGCACGAATGGCAAAACGTCATTTTTTCGGATGAATCCAGGTTCTGTTTACAGCATCGTGATGGTCGCATCCATGTTTGGCGACATTGCGGTGAACGCACATTGGAAGCGTGTATTCGTCATCGCCATACTGGCGTATCACCCGGCGTGATGGTATGGGGTGCCATTGGTTACACGTCTCGGTCACCTCTTGTTCGCATTGACGGCACTTTGAACATTGGACGTTACATTTCAGATGTGTTACGACCCGTGGCTCTACCCTTCATTCGATCCCAGCGAAACCCTACATTTCAGCGGGATAATCCATGACCGCATGTTGCAGGTCCTGTACGGGCCTTTCTGGATACAGAAAATGTTCGACTGCTGCCCTAGACAGCACATCCTCCAGATCTCTAACCAATTGAAAACGTCTGGTCAATGGTGGCCTAGCAACTGGCTCGTAACAATACGCCAGTCACTACTCTTGATGAACTGTGGTATCGTGTTGAAGCTGCATGAGCAGCTGTACCTGTACACGCCATCCAAGCTCTGTTTGACTCAACGCCCAGGCATATGAAGGCCGTTACTGTTCTGGGTACCGATTTCTTAGGATCTATGCACCCAAATTGCGTGAAAATGTAATCACATGTCAGTTCTAGTATAACATATTTGTCCAATGAATACCCGTTTACCATCTACATTTCTTCTTGGCGCAGCAATTTTAATGGCCAGTAGTGTAAATTCAATGGGACGGAACATACCACAGAGCTGGTGAAGCAGCTAAACAAATCTTCATTAGGATCTTGAATTTTAAAAAAGCTGGCATACTGCTGTTACTTTCATTCCTAAACGCCATAATATTTTTGGATAGCTCGTAAAACCATACTAATGCGTGCAATACGAATTGCTCGTGATGCAGACGAAATGTCATAGTACGGAAGCCCATTCAAAGAATTGGGTATACCAATCAGAGCTTTTGAATAATATACCGCACGTTATCGAAATTTGCCGCAAATAATACAGTTATTTTTCTATCTAGTAGCTCAGTCCAGTTGATAAAATTGTCAATAAACATTGCTCAAAACGTGCCAGTTACGTAGAAACACACACGTCAGCTGCAACTGCTCATGGAACTGTGCACAAACAGACGGTAGTTCAGCAGTTGGCCAGTTCAGATACCGTTGCTCGACGCCATCACTACAGTAGGCTGTTGCAGTCTGCGCGTGAAGCACAGGTCGATCCCGCAGTGATCTTTCCTCACGAAGCATGTCAGCGTTTGCTGACGGTCGTGAACCTGGCAGGTCAGTCGATGTTGGAGTTCTGAAAATCCTCATCAGTTACACTAAGAGCTTATACATGATGTAAAAACAGGAGTGTGCTGTACAATTAATGAAAAACGAATTATGGGACGGATCTTTCTGGACCAAAAAATAACTTCTGATAATTACGCAAACAATACATTGCAACCTTTCTAGTAACTAATGAAAAGACCTACAGCTACATCATGCAAGTGCAAGAACACACGCCACCAACGCGGCCGTAAAACGCTTAACAGGTATTTTTGATGATACAATAGTTTATCTTCCGGTTAAAACCGATACGCTACAATGCTCCAGTAACAGGCCTGAGAGTCGTGCTCCTATCAATGGGGGTATTGGTACCCTGTATTAGAATTATCCAAATAGTCTGCCGCTCCCGAGCGCTACGGCAAATAACGTCTTTCACACGTAAACTTCTCTTTTTCGTCGATGTTTCGTTCTAATAGGCTAAAGAGCAAGCTATGAATATATACGTACTAAACAACAAATTTTCGGCAGATTCAACATAAAAAATCGATTTCCATATTTCACAAATAGCAGCAAATCTCCAGCTCACCTCCACCACCACACTACCACTCGTTAGCAAACTGAGGATTCCTTATTCCTTCATAAAGTGTACTTTCAAGCGATTCTTTCTTTTAGTTAAATTATGCCACAAATTTCTTTTTTTACCAATTTCATTCAATACCTTGTAACCTCCCCACAAAAATTTACAAGACAGAAATATTATTTATGAATGCCAATGGACACTGCTCTAGGCGTAACCTGCCCACAATCAAATGTACTGACAATGGCAACAAAAATGTGAAATACGCAATCTGACTCAAATATAAATTCCTGATGAAAAATTAAAAGTCCATTCAGTGATAAGAAAATTTAATTAAACCGAAATATCGGTCTTTGGCCCTGTGTAAAACAATCAGAATTAAAGTCTTACCTTAGAATAAATGGATGTCACATATCTGCTCTTGTTGTTGCGCTCCGCTTGGAGGAACTGCATTGCAAATAATAATATTCTCTTTTTTTTGTGATTTTAGTGGAATTTTTCTTCAAAAGAAGTGGAATGAAATGGGAAGTGCAACGAAATCTTGAGTTCAATAAAAAATTAAATTTTTGAGAAAATGCTTTTGAAATAAAAAATTATTATTGGGAGACTTGTTGGAGAATAATTACAATAAATAAAATTTTTCATTATCTAATGATTATATTAATTAACAGTATACCTTATTCCTCATCTTGACCAGTGTTGCCGACCGCCTACATCACACAACCGCACTGGGCTGCTACTACTGACCGACCGCTCTGCATGACGACTACAGACTCGCAACGACTGACAGAGCTACAGACTCGCAACGACTGAACTGACAGACTCGCAACGACTGACTGCTACTACTGACTGAGAACCGCTCGCAACACTCGCGCGGTCAAGCGCATACTCTCTGGTCACAGATGCTACAATGCCTCGCCATCGCTGCTGCGTTACATACGTGTTTCATAACCCTCCACTGGGGGGGCAAAAATTTGGCAGCGATGGTGAGTCATTTGGACTTGCCAAGCGCGGCAAAATTTTTCTTTAACTAACAAAATTCTACAACTTACAGAATATTTAAATGTTGTGCACACGCACTAAGTACAAAATATATCAGACAAAGACAAAATGTGAATACTAAACATAGTAGCAAATCAGAAAAATGTATATACAAATTTTTTGACAGATAACAAAGTGCACAGGCACTGAAAAAATTCTTTAGCATATGCAGAACAAATAAACAGACTGGCAAGAATAATTAGATGTAGTACATAAAGTATATGTTGTGCACACGCACTAAGTACAAAATATATCAGAAAAAGACAAAATGTGAGTACAAAACATAGTAGCAAATCAGAAAAGTATATACAAATTATTTGACAGATAAAGTGCACAGGCACTGAAAAAATTCTTTAGCATATTCAGAACAAATAAACAGACTGGCAAAAAATATTATGTTGACAAGTGACATAAGTGTACTCGCATTGGAGTTCAGCGAATCGAAAAATGTATAACCTATGAACATAAATGATGTTACCAAAAAAAATTTTTTCTTTATGTGACAAGAATCAGGATAGGAAAGGGAAGGATTGCATCATGGTTGTAGCACTTTAGATTGCACACAGCTGCTCTGAAAGTCCATATCTTTCCACAGAAGTACAACACCAAGTGACACAACTTGAAGATCTTTTCCCATCAGAATTTATCAGTGTAGCAAAGACACTGAACTGTCGTAGTAATGTTCCATGTTTTCATTTTGGCAGTACATTAGGTACACCAAACAGTGGGACCATAATAACGTCTTCATTGCTCACGGTGGTGGACAGCATGTCGTGTCAACACCACACTCTTACAAGGCACACCAACGTAGAATTAGTGCAAAACCAAAGATAGTGCTCCATGATCACTAGGATAAACAGGACAAATGGACATTGCAGTAATTCAGGGTAGTCAGCTTATGAGGTGAAGGACATCAAGTCACATAATATTGACAATTACAGACTTAATTAGTAGTTTGTGGCATTCATAGCCCAGTTATTGAACATTTCTGTACCAAGTATGTAGTATTACAGAAAAATGTTCATTAATTGTTGTACATAGAATCAGTAGCCTTCTTTTCCTGGTTACAAAGCATTATGAAATAATCGCATTCTTTTCAGTTACAGAGTATAATCAAGAATCATTAACCTTCTCCTAATTACAGTTAATTAATCATTTGTCATTCCAATAATCATTAGCCTTTTCCTAATTACAGTTAATTAATCATTTGTCGTTAATTAATCATTTGTCTAATTACAGTTAATTAATCATTTGTCGTTAATTAATCATTTGTCGTTAATTAATCATTTGTCTAATTACAGTTAATTAATCATTTGACTAATTACAGTTAATTAATCATTTGTCTAATTGCAGTTAATTAATTAATCATTTGTCATTTCAATATAGTAAGAATTATTAGCCTTAATTAATTACAAAGCATTATTAAACAGTCACATTCTTTTCTGGTTACAAAGTATCAACATTGGAAACAAGAGCTAATCAATGGCATAATTAATCACAATTCTTCAAGTGACATTAATTATTGGCACTCAGTGGCCAGCAAGTATTGAATAGAATCATCATTCAGTATTATTCAGGTTATTACGAAGTCATTATTAAAAATCAGTTAATTACAGTCAAATCATTAATAATCACAGGCATTATAAGTGGTATCATTACAATAAACAGTGGCAGTTATTAGCTAGTGACAAAGCATCATTTTGAATATAGTCTCATTAAGAGGTCATTAATCAAGTGACATGCTATTCAGAGTTGATCAGCATTATTCAGAATTATCATAAACTAGTGACATTATGTGGGACTGGTAATACATTTTTTTTTGGTAGCAATGCATTGCGTCGGGATCGATAATTAATTGCTGAGGCATAACACTATTTGCTTTTGACCTATTGCAGCAAATGAGGATAGGTAACGTCATTCGTCATGAGTCAGTTGTAGCAAGATTATGTAACAAGGCAGTACATGTGATCACATTTAGAAGTGATAAACACAAATGGGTAAAAAATAAAAATGCAAGTACTAGAACAGGTATAATAACTAACAGGTTTAGTAAGTGTCATGAAAAACTTCTCCTGGAAAAAATACAAAAACGGATTATTGACCTGAAAGAAGAAACGCACACTATGCTGAAAAGTAGTGAACTTCGAATTAACAAGTAGTGAAATGTGTATAAAATGTGTTCCATAGCTGTCCTTTCCAAAACTTTCAGTCATCCTACTATGCAATGTAACACCTGCTGTCAAAGCAAACTGCAACAAATACTTAAATAACTACGTAGCATAAATACATTACTTCAACACTATCCTCATCTGTAAAGAAAACTTCATTATACATCTCATCATAACACCATTATCATCATCACCTGTAAAGAAAAACTTCATTATTCATAATACCATATCCTTCATCATTATTCATCAGTATTCATTATCATCTGCAAAAAATCACTTCATTACTCATTATACAACTATTCCTTATCTCTAGCATATTTCATCACTAAAACTAAGATGTGTAGTTCAGTCTGACAGCCTGCATCAATCACCTTGTATTCTGAAAAAAAATTAGTTAAGACTGCTATTCTATGATGAGTATAGTATATTCTTGTTAATGCCTGCCAATCCTGATCCATTTACTCTTCCCCATAAAGTTATTGCATCTCCTTTCGTTTATTCCGTAGGTGAAATTCCCATTTATGTTAAATTTATTTCTTACATACATCATTTCTTTCTGAAATTGATGAACAGAGATTAATGTCCTGCATTTAAATCATATACCCACTAGATAATGACTGGTTTATGGTAACATAATTAACCCTACAGCATAACATGACAGAAAACGTAATATGTCAAAAACATTGACAGTGTTCAGATGCAAAAATGTACACAGAATAATACAATGCAGTAGCAAAAAAAAATGTGAAACAGTCACGATGTTGAGATGTCATAAGGCAAAAAAAATGTCAAAGTCGACTGGTGTGTGTTATATCTTAACTATTTCATAGTCCATACAAACAAAACTGGAGTACAGTCATATACACAAAAAAAATGGAAAATGTGCACGGTCTGATGTGTAACGACAAGAAAAGCGACCTGCTAACCTTACCTTGCCGGGCACTTGCCAAGAAAAAATACGATAATCATCAGTAATTAGTAAGGTGAATTAATTGCATTAGTAAATGACACCATAGTGTGTTGAATCATACAGTGGTTTCACTCAATAAACGGTTTAATGTTTGAGATATGGTGATTGCCTTTCGATTTTCTGGTTCTCAAAGTTTCGACATGTACAACATTGGGGTGAGGGATGCTGCGAATCCGATATGGACCTGCGTATAGAAGTTCAAATTTACTGCACTTACCTTTTAATTTACTGGATAAATAGTGTGTACGTACTAGTATCTTCTGTCCAACGTGAAAGTCGCGGCGTGTACAAACCTGTTTTTGCTGTCTTCTCCGGCGCTCTGCGGCACGTTTGATGTTGTTCAGCGCAATGTCAATTATTTCGTGGTGTCGTAGGCGACGACTTTTCGGAAATTCTATTAATTCTTTAATTTTGTTCGGTGGTTCAACGTTTTTCAGTATAACAGTCGGAGATAGCATAGTGGATTCATTTGGAATGGAATTAATTACATCTTGGAATGAGAGTATGTGTGTATCCCAATCAATATGTCTTTTGTGGCAGTATATTCGGCACACCTTACCAATTTCTTTCATTAATCTTTCACAGGGGTTCGAAGAAGCGTAGTACTTGGATATATAAATCGGAGAAATGTTTCTAGCTCGTAACATGCGTGTCCATATACTACTACGAAATTGTGATCCATTGTCAGAAATTACTTTCATTACATGCCCTACATGAGATAGAAAATGTTTTACAAATGCTTTCGAAACAGTTTTAGCAGTAGCTTTGCGTAATGGAGTGAAAGTAACAAATTTTGAAGTGAGCTCAACAGCGACAAAAATGTAGCAAAGACATGGTAGTGAGGTCGGACATGTTCTTTTGTGTTCCGATTCTACTTTGTTACTATCCGTAATAGTTTGCACGTGTCAAAATTAATCATTTGCTGAAAAACATTTGTTTGTGTTTTGTGAGTGTCGTAAATTGGTAGTGACAGCAGAAGACAACACAGCTGACGGACAGAAGCATTAGCTCGCGCAGCTGACCAAAGCATGTGAAAGAAAAAAAGAATACTATGTCTCGTAATGACGACGAAATGAAATTTTCAAATGCAACTTGTTGAATGTACATGACGCTGAAATTTGCTTTGCAGAAGTTGGTTGCTACGTCTTGCTGATTGTTGCCGAGAGAACGCGATAGTGCGTCTGCTATAACATTTTGTGTGCCGGGAATGTGAACAATTGTAAAATTAAATTCCTGCAAATAAAGTTTCCATCTGCTTAATCTGTCGTGAGTGAATTTAGCCGAAAGCAAAAATTGTATCGCTCTGTGGTCTGTGTAAACGGTGGTATGTCTGCCATAAAGAAAATGCCGAAATCTCGTAAAAGCCCATATGACGCATAATGTTTCCAATTCTGTAACATAATAATTTCGTTCTGCAGGTGACAAAAATGCGACTTGCAAATGCGATGTTTTTAATTACTGTAGAACCATCTTCTTCAATTTCCTGGAAAATATGTACGCCTAAAGCGGTATTGGAACTGTCAGTGGCAATGGAAAAATTTCTAGTAAGATCTGGGTGCGATAAAAGTGGAGCATTCAACAAAGCATGTTTCAAATAACATTCTCGTGAACAAAATTCTGCGTGTCAAAAGTAATGTTTGCGTTACTGTAATATGCAATCTGTGCTGTATCTGGTTAAAATCTATCGTATGAGTTATTATTTACGGGAGAATGTTGTGGCATATCCACTATATGAACTGTTCTGTTATTTCTTACTGACGTGTTACGCTATGGATGACACCTATTGTCTGTTTCATTCATGATAATGTGTTGTAGCTGATGTTGTTGCTGCTGAAAGGATCGACTGTTATTAAATGTACGCTGGAAATTGTGCTCGTTATTTTTACGTCTGTCGTGATAGTAATTTCTATACGGCGCATTGCGATACGAGTTGAAATAGAGTGTTGTCTGTACGTAGTTATTTCTTTGCTGCCATGCGTTACTATTTGTTGGAACTGGGACTATACGTGCACGCGCCGAAACATTAAAGTTTAGTTGACCTTGTAGACTGCATTGTTGGTTAGGTATGCTAAGCGGCTGACTTTCATGCTATTGTGGTGAAAAACATCTATTGTTACAAAAATATGGTTCCGATTGCTCAAAATTTTACACATACTGATGATTATGATTTTATCTGTTATTAAAATTACGCTGATTCTGGAGTGCCTAATGAAAATTGTCACATTCGGTAAAATATTTGTCATATCCGGTTTTCATTACATATTTTTCTTAATTCTAGGTAGAGCAATAGTTAAAGAGCAGTTTTGATAGATATAAAGGATAGTAGAAGAAAAGGCAGTAGTGCAGAAAACTAAAGATGAAACAGCACTACTACAGCTCGGGGCCCTATGCTCGCTACGGCACATATTCATTAAAGCGTAATGAATCCCCTGAGGTCTATTACGCACTGCAAATAAATTTTAGCTTTTGTGTTACAGGCAATGGCGGTACAAATCCAAAAGCAAATAGTTGTATCCATGTTAATTCAAGTTTCCTCATTACAGGCAATGCTGTTGTAAATACAAAAATAAATTGTCGCATCTGTTTCAAAGCTAGCTTCTGCATTACAGGCAACAGCGGTGAAAGTACAAAAATAAATTGTCGTATATAGCTCAAAGCGTGTACCTGTGTTCTGTCATTATTAAGTTCTTTACTTTTTCTTACAAATGCAAATTGCTCGAAATCTACGTTCTCGTCATTGAATTTGAAAACACGTTCGGGTTTGTGTGTGAATCTGTTTGTCTGTGTCGTTTCGGATTTCAAGTTGCGTAGCTTTTCAGATTTTAATTCGCGTAGTCTCTGTAAATTGCTCACATTATACACGCTGCGTGACTCTGACAAATGTTCGCAAAGTGGCGGATTCTGTGACGTATTGGTGACTGAAATAGTTTTTAACTCTGTTACTGTAATACTTTCGTCAATTTGGTTGTTGTGTCGTTCACTTTTATTAACAAATTCCGTATTCACAGTGTGTGAAACTTCCAGTGACTTCAAATTAAACTCGTCGCGTATCTGTACTGCGTTTTTAGGGCATTCTTCAGTGACTGCATTAATTTCGTGTATCAGTGTTGCGTTTGCTGAACATTGTTCAGTGACTACATTAACTTCGTCTTTATGTGATTCTGTTGTGCCTACACGTGTGCTACTTAATTCTTGTGCAACAGTGCCAACTTTTTCATTACTGTTATTAGCACAAGTCATAGTATTCACACGTAATTGTACTTTAGTGTCCTGACATTGTATGGTAACAGCTGTAATCTGTTCGCTAGCTTGTTTGTTCTGTTCATTAAGGTTATCGTGTTTTTCCCTCGGCTGTTTAATACATTCAGAAAATTGTTTGTTCCGTTCTCTAAATTGTTTATTCTCTTTTTCCAGTCGTTTGTTCTGCTTATCAAGTTTTTCATTAATTTTATTAAGTTTTTCGTCCCGTTCACTAAGTTGTTTGCTCATTTGTCGCAACAAAGCCATAATTGGATTCGACTCAAGGTCAGCATTTCTATTCTCTGTGCTGTTCAATAGTGGATCTGGAATTGTTTCACTTTCTGTGACCATTTGGTCATTTTGAAATTTACAAAAAGGTTTGCCAGTCAAATGTATACTATCAGTCATTGTTTCGGAACTAAATAAATCTGTCCTACTTTGTGTGATCTGTTCATTTTCATTAGACAAATTTGTCTGTTCATTACTTGGATTTTCTAAATCGGGTGTGCTAAGCTCGGCAGCGCTCATTACAATAGAGCGTTCTGCGTCATCAATTGTCGTCAAATTAACAGACGAGACAATTGAGTTCGTTTGTTCATTATCAAGGTAAAAATCATCATTAGTGGTTGGAATGCACTGATTGTTAGTGAACGCAGGATTGTCATCTTTACGTTGCGTATCACAATTACTATCGGTCACGTTGTTTAAGTCGGTAATTTCATTCACAATACTTCGCGATACACTATTCACAGTCTTTCGCGGCATTTTTACAATAGTCAAAATTTTTCACAAAACAAATCGACACAGTGCAAAAGCAACACAAATACAACAAAGCAACAAACTGCCGTTGACCTGTAGAGAGAAAGTCACAATATTATTAAAAGCGTTGCGCTAAATCCTAATTATATCTAAGCAAATAAGAGCAGATATCTGACTGTCGCTCAAAAGACTCTCAACGAAATACGATCCTGGACTGGGTGTCGCCAAGTGTAACCTCCCCACAAAAATTTACAAGACAGAAATATTATTTATGAATGCCAATGGACACTGCTCTAGGCGTAACCTGCCCACAATCAAATGTACTGACAATGGCAACAAAAATGTGAAATACGCAATCTGACTCAAATATAAATTCCTGATGAAAAATTAAAAGTCCATTCAGTGATAAGAAAATTTAATTAAACCGAAATATCGGTCTTTGGCCCTGTGTAAAACAATCAGAATTAAAGTCTTACCTTAGAATAAATGGATGTCACATATCTGCTCTTGTTGTTGCGCTCCGCTTGGAGGAACTGCATTGCAAATAATAATATTCTCTTTTTTTTGTGATTTTAGTGGAATTTTTCTTCAAAAGAAGTGGAATGAAATGGGAAGTGAAACGAAATCTTGAGTTCAATAAAAAATTAAATTTTTGAGAAAATGCTTTTGAAATAAAAAATTATTATTGGGAGACTTGTTGGAGAATAATTACAATAAATAAAATTTTTCATTATCTAATGATTATATTAATTAACAGTATACCTTATTCCTCATCTTGACCAGTGTTGCCGACCGCCTACATCACACAACCGCACTGGGCTGCTACTACTGACCGACCGCTCTGCATGACGACTACAGACTCGCAACGACTGACAGAGCTACAGACTCGCAACGACTGAACTGACAGACTCGCAACGACTGACTGCTACTACTGACTGAGAACCGCTCGCAACACTCGCGCGGTCAAGCGCATACTCTCTGGTCACAGATGCTACAATGCCTCGCCATCGCTGCTGCGTTACATACGTGTTTCAACCTTTGCATTAGTTATTCGATCCTCCCATTTGATATTCAACGTTCTTCTGTAGCATCAATTACAAAAGCTTGTATTCTCTTCTCGTCTGAACTGCGTATCTTCCACGTTCCACCTTGACGCAAGGCTACAGACCAGCCAAATATTACATTTATATCTCCGTCAACAAACTTCTCTTTTTCAGAACCGCTGCTCTTCCTATTGTCAGTCTGTATTTTATATCCCCTCCACATCAGTCATCATGTTATTTCTCTGCCCAAATAGAAAACTGGTCGACCACTTTCAATGTCTCATTTTCTAATCTAACCTCCTCAACATGGGCTAACTTGATTGGGTTGCATTCCATTGCCCCTCTTTCTTTCTTAACACAGTTTCGGCCTTTTACACCAAAGTATTTGATTGTATGTCTTTAAAATATATTGCAGGACACTTAACATGCCGTCAGGTTGAGAGTTATTCATTCATCTTATAACCTCTTTTCAGGATATTATCTATTCCGTTCAACTGCCCTCCCGAGCCATTGCCTTATCTGACATAATTACAATTTCATTTGGAAACCTGAAAGTTTTTACTTTTTCATCTTGAACTACAGTTCCCTTTTCAGATTTCTTCTTTTACTGCTTGTTCAATCAACAGACTGAATAACCTACGGACAGCGCACAACTCTGTCTCACTCCCTTCTCAACTACTGTTTGCCTTTCATGTCCTTCGACTCTGCACTCTATCTTGTATAGGTTGTAGATAACCTTTCGCTTGCTGTATTTATGTTTGATACCATCAGAATTACAAAGAGACTATTGACAGTAATCTTTCTCAAAGTATGCAAATGCTATAAACGCAGGATTGTTTTTCTTTGGCTTATTTCCTAAGCTAAGTCGTAGGGTCAGTGTTGCCTCAGATATTCTCACATTTCCCCGGAATTCAAACTGATCTCCGAAACCAGCTTCTAACAGTCTTGCCATTCTGTAAGTAATTCGTGTCAGTATTTTTCAACCATATCTTAGTGTTCTAATGGTTCGGTAATGTTCACACTTATTTTCTTTACAATTGAGATTACTACATTCTTGATGAAGTCTGAGAATGTTTCTCCCGTCTTATACAACCTGCATACCAGGTAAACTAATTTTGTTACGGTACGTTCTCCAAATGAGCCTAGGTGCCTTGTTTCGACTAGCATGAATGAAATGGGAAATATGATACTTCTTCTGCTCTTTCCACAGTACTGTCTTCAGGTTCGTTTCTTTTGAATAGCCTTTAAGCATATTCTACCAACTTTTCAGCCTTTCCTTCACTGCCCTGTTAAACACATAAAACATAATTAGCAGGAGTGAAGCAAAGATAAACTGAACTAAAGGTTTGATGCGATGGATAAATAAAGGTGTGACAAAATAGACACAGAGCAACTATTTCACTACAAAGTAAGTCAGCGGCGCAGTGTATCAGGCTACCTGCAAATGTTCACCTTTTTTCGGTGATAGGGGATCTGAAGGTGGCAAAGATTCGACAGCGCTGCCGCGTTGGCCAGCCTGCTTCCACTAGCCTGGTACGACGTGCAGGGATCTCCGGTTGACAACGCTGCTCGCTGCTCGGGACTCCATGGGAAGGCTGCTGATGGCGCATGCGCCAGCGCGCTGCCTGGATCCTCCAGCGCCTCTTCCCACGTGGCCGGGCTTCCAGACAACACAACTACGGTTTTCACGCAAGTATGACAGTGCGTTTCTCCAAATCGAAAGCTATCATTCTCCTTAAACCCACGTGCCCTTAAAACAGGGTAACTCTTTCCTATTCTTAGACGGAAGGTCACTTCTTCGTAGTTAATAGCCTATATTATTTTCCCATAGTCACTTGGTAAGACAGATACTGCCTACAGGAAAATTAAAGAGACCTTTGGAGAACAGAGAACCACTTGTATGAATATCAAGAGCTCAGATGGAAACCCAGTTCTAAGCAAAGAAGGGAAAGCAGAAAGGTGGAAGGAGTATTAGAGGGTCTATACAGGGGCGATGTACTTGAGGACAATATTATGGAAATGGAAGGGGGTGTAGATGAAGATGAAATGGGAGATACGATACTGCGTGAAGAGTTTGACAGAGCATTGAAAGACCTGAGTCGAAACAACGCCCCGGGAGTAGACAACATTCCATTAGAACTACTGACGGCCTAGGGGAGAGCCATTCCTGACAGAACTCTACCATCTGGTGAGCAAGATGTATGATACAGGCGAAATACCCTCAGACTTCAAGAAGAATATAATAATTCCGATCCCAAAGAAAGCAGGTGCTGACAGATGTGAAAATCACCGAACAATCAGTTTAATAAGTCACGGATGCAAAATACTAACGCGTATTCTCTACAGACGAATGGAAAAACTGGTAGAAGCCGACCTCGGCGAAGATCAGTTTGGATTCCGTAGAAATGTTGGAACACGTGAGGCAATACTGACCCTACGACTTATCTTAGAAGTTAGATTAAGGAAAGGCAAACCTACGTTTCTAGCATTTGTAGACTTAGAGAAAGCTTTTGACAATGACGAGGATAATGGAATGTAGTCGAATTAAATCGGGTGATGCTGAGGGAATTAGATTAGGAAATGAGACACTTAAAGTAGTAAAGGAGTTTTGCTATTTGGGGAGCAAAATAACTGATGATGGTCGAAGTAGAGAGGATATAAAATGTAGACTGGCAATGGCAAGGAAAGCGTTCCTCAAGAAGACAAAATTTGTTAACATCGAGTATTGATTTAAGTGTCAGGAAGTCGTTTCTGAAAGTATTTGTATGGAGCGTAGCCATGTATGGAAGTGAAACATGGACGATAACTAGCTTGGATAAGAAGAGAATAGAAGCTTTCGAAATGTGGTGCTACAGAAGAATGCTAAATATTAGATGGGTAGATCATATAACTAATGAGGAGGTATTGAATAGCCGGCCGAAGTGGCCGTGCGGTTAAACGCGCTGCAGTCTGGAACCGCAAGACCGCTACGATCGCAGGTTCGAATCCTGCCTCGGGCATGGATGTTTGTGATGTCCTTAGGTTAGTTAGGTTTAACTAGTTCTAAGTTCTAGGGGACTAATGACCTCAGCAGTTGAGTCCCATAGTGCTCAGAGCCATTTGAACAATTTTTTTTTTTTTTTTTTTTTTTTTTTTTTGAGGTATTGAATAGGATTGGGGAGAAGAGAAGTTTGTGGCACAACTTAACTAGAAGATGGGATCGGTTGGTAGGACATGTTCTGAGGCATCAAGGGATCACCAATTTAGTATTAGAGGGCAGCGTGGAGGGTAAAAATCGTAGAGGGAGACCAAGAGATGAATACACTAAACAGATTCAGAAGGATGTAGCTTGCAGTAGGTACTGGGAGATGAAGAAGCTTGCACAGGATAGAGTAGCATGGAGGGCTGCATCAAACCAGTCTCAGGACTGAAGACAACAACAAAAACAGTCACCTGTGCAACTGAAAATCGCGAAGTACATTTAAGTCAGTTGCGTTTTTATTTACAAAACAATTATCAGAGCCTGAAACATTATTGTAATTACAAACATACATTGACGGAGAAAAAATAGCAACACCAAGAAGGAGTTTGCGAGAAAACGGAAGTTGATAGGCGTGTGTGTACATCTGAAAGATGATTTTTCAAATTTTGCACCAGCCACATAAGAGTGCCCCTATTAGCACTACTATGGGGATGCAAATCGGGTCTGGGAAGGTATATTCGTACAGGAAAGTAAAAATAAATAAAATTGTATTTGTTCAAATGGTTCAAATGGCTCTGAGCACTATGGGACTTAACTGCTGTGGTCATCAGTCCCCTAGAACGTAGAACTACTTAAACCTAACTAACCTAAGGACATCACACACATCCATGCCCGAGGCAGGATTCGAACCTGCGACCGTAGCGGTCGCGTGGTTCCAGACTGTAGCGCCTAGAACCGCTCGGCCACAGCGGCCGGCCAAAATTGTATTTGTAATAAGATAATATGAAAAGGGAATCTCTTATTCGTATTTAAGAAGTTAGCTTCGTAAAGTATAGGATGAAGCTGGGCATCCATGATGCCCTTTTGCCTAGTATAGCTAAAAGTCACTGATGTTACAATTTTTCGGAAATAGTAAGTTTTAGCGCTAAATCGGTATGCAGTGTCAGAAATCGTTCTTACGGTACCTCATTCATTTCTGTACGATTAGCATGTGTTGAGAAAAAGGGATGATGAGAAATGATATATATGATGCAACTGTGTGTCAAAAGGTTCATGTCAGTTGCTGATTATATTACAGCATTTATTGTTTCCCGCTCCGAAGACACTTCGAATGTATCACCTGCTGATCGTTCCGTCTCTCTCTCTCTCTCTCTCTCTCTCTCTCTCTCTCTCTCTCTCTGCATGCCCTGCTAACATGCTCTTCTGGTCTACCGTTTCCTCTTACTTATACAGGCTTCGAGTTTCAAGGACGACAGTCCTAGACTTCCCTCAAGAAACTTTACCGCTGTCTCTAGAGGAGAAACAGCCACTGTCAGGTGAACGAAATTTGTTCGGAGAAGAAGGAGAACATTTAAATACTCGTCCCAATGAGAACAACAGGGATAAGTAAGAACTTCATTCAGGCCAACCGACTGCGCCGTGGAGTAGGAATGAATCTGGCGCCAGGAAAAGACCTTCATAACGCCAGGATGAAAGGATGCTGGAAAAAGAAAAAGGCTCCCTACCGCTGAGAACTACAGCTTCCACTGTAGAATCAAATGGAAACAGTAGATATTGGCGTAGCACAGAAAATTCGTGCACTGTGCCTTCTGCCCCTACTAAAACCCAAATATATAGACGAAATCAAACGAAAACCCACAGCATAGCAAAGAACTGGAATGAGGAATCCACTTCAGTTAAGACGTCACTGTAGCGATGAACACGACTGATTCTTTTCCTTGCGAGACATACGTATAGAGAGAAGGGAAGGAGAGAGACTTTTAAGACTAGACACATGTTCCAAACTGTTGCCGGTCTCTTACCGCACGCACAAAATTATTTAAGCAAAATCACAACAAGAAGATTTTGAGAATCAAAACATAGTCCACGTAGGCTGTATTCTTTTTATTTCTGAATACATCCTACTTGGATTATGTTTTCATTCTCAGAATACGTTGAGGCTGTGGACGCCACAAACATAAAATTTTAAGAAAATTTTAGTTGCGAAAAACACAAGTCGTTCAATGAGAATGAAACAACGATATGTTCGTGAATAAAACCATTTATGACATCAATTGGCTACTGGAATTAGCGTTTTCTTGTATTTTCAAAGTCATCATTGTAACGAGATTTTAGTCTTGGCTTTATTTATTGCGTAAACTGGATTTACCACAAAAATATGGAATGCCATTTTATTTACACGACAAGACGAAATGTATCCCTCGTTCTTGTATTCTGTTCAGGTGCCACGCCCATATTTGTTCGCCAACGAAAATAAGGGAGTATGGCTCTCACAAACGAACAAGAGGGACTAATAGCAAAAGAAATTTTTCGTACAGACCAAGGAAGCGTTGGCATTCACTTCCTCTGCAATCGGGACACGCGAAGTGCCTTCTCCTTTAAATAAGGAGGAAACCAAACATCTGGCGAGATTGCCGCGTGGAAATGTACGGTGAGCAGCACACGTCAGAGTGGCAAAGTCTGCCTTTTCATACGAATCACCTGAGTTCAAATGACAGCCACGCCAGTGGCCTGCCCTTTCATACCTCGTGTAGGCGATACTGCTGCCATCTGTATACGTGCGTATCGCTATTCCAGGACTTTTTGTCACTTCGGTGTTATTCACACTGACGCCCATCAAACAGCCAAGTTTATCGATCACCACTACAAGCGAATCTTTCGATGCAGCATCCACGACCGTCCGGTCGAAGGACGCATTCTTTTTCTGCTGCTTCAGCAGCATGCTGTTTTCGCTGCTTGCTAAGAGTGGATCTGTGCGGCGGTATTTTTCAAGGACTTCACTGCAGGCTGCACTTTCTGGTGAACTGCTCTCTTCTACGAACCCTGGCCGACCTTCAAGATGAGCACGAGAAGCGACTGACAACAAACGTAATTCCATAACAGGATAACTTGTCAGTGCGAGACTGCCTCAGAATAAATTGCCCATAACGACAGGTAAATCAAAGATTTCAAACCTCACGGTCTCTGAAATCATCTGACCAAACGATGTCGATTCGTTGTGCTTTCTTAAGCCTATCTGGACGTCGACGGAAACGGTGTTATTTTGGTTTCTGAAGCAGTTGAAACGATAAAAATAACCCAGGAATTCACTGAAAATTACAGGGATATGTACACTGAAGCGCCAAAGAAACTGGTACAGGCATGCATATTCAAATACAGAGATATATAAACAGGCAGAATACGGCGCTGCGGTCGGTAACGCCTATATAAGACAACAAGTGTCTGGCGCAGTTGTTAGATTGCTTACTGCTGCTACAATGGCGGGTTATCAAGATTTAAGTCAGTTTGAAGGTGGTGTTACAGTCGGCGCACGGGCGATAGGGCACAGCATCTCCTAGGTAGCGATGAGGTGGGGATTTTCCCGTACGACCATTTCACGAGTGTATCGTGAATATCAGGAATACGGTAAAACATCAAATGTCCTACATTGCTCTGGCCGCAAATATATCCTGCAAGAAATGGACCAACGACGACTGAGGAGAATCGTTCAACGTGACAGAAGTGCAAGCCTTCCGCAAACTGCTGCAGATTTCAATGCTGGGCCATTGGTTCAAATGGCTCTAACCACTATGGGACTTAACATCGGAGGTCATCAGTCCCCTAGACTCAGAACTACGAGGGCAGTTCAATAAGTAATGCAACACATTTTTTTTCTCGGCCAATTTTGGTTGAAAAAACCGGAAATTTCTTGTGGAATATTTTCAAACATTCCCGCTTCGTCTCGTATAGTTTCATTGACTTCCGACAGGTGGCAGCGCTGTACGGAGCTGTTAAAATGGCGTCTGTAACGGATGTGCGTTGCAAACAACGGGCAGTGATCGAGTTTCTTTTGGCGGAAAACCAGGGCATCTCAGATATTCATAGGCGCTTGCAGAATGTCTACGGTGATCTGGCAGTGGAAAAAAGCACGGTGAGCCGTTGGGCAAAGCGTGTGTCATCATCGCCGCAAGTTCAAACAAGACTGTCTGATCTCCCGCGTGCGGGCCGGCCGTGCACAGCTGTGACTCCTGCAATGGCGGAGCGTGCGAACACACTCGTTCGAGATGATCGACGGATCACCATCAAACAACTCAGTGCTCAACTTGACATCTCTGTTGGTAGTGCTGTCACAATTGTTCACCAGTTGGGATATTCAAAGGTTTGTTCCCGCTGGGTCCCTCGTTGTCTAACCGAACACCATAAAGAGCAAAGGAGAACCATCTGTGCGGAATTGCTTGCTCGTCATGTGGCTGAGGGTGACAATTTCTTGTCAAAGATTGTTACAGGCGATGAAACATGGGTTCATCACTTCGAACCTGAAACAAAACGGCAATCAATGGAGTGGCGCCACACCCACTCCCCTACCAAGAAAAAGTTTAAAGCCATACCCTCAGCCAGTAAAGTCATGGTTACAGTCTTCTGGGACGCTGAAGGGGTTATTCTGTTCGATGTCCTTCCCCATGGTCAAACGATCAACTCTGAAGTGTATTGTGCTACTCTTCAGAAATTGAAGAAACGACTTCAGCGTGTTCGTAGGCACAAAAATCAGAACGAACTTCTCCTTCTTCATGACAACGCAAGACCTCACACAAGTCTTCGCACCCTAGAGGAGCTCACAAAACTTCAGTCGACTGTTCTTCCTCATGCACCCTACAGCCCCGATCTCGCACCGTCGGATTTCCATATGTTTGGCCCAATGAAGGACGCAATCCGTGGGAGGCACTACGCGGATGATGAAGTAGTTATTGATGAAGTACGACGTTGGCTCCGACATCGACCAGTGGAATGGTACCGTGCAGGCATACAGGCCCTCATTTCAAGGTGGCGTAAGGCCGTAGCATTGAATGGAGATTACGTTGAAAAATAGTGTTGTGTAGCTAAAAGATTGGGGAATAACCTGGTGTATTTCAATGCTGAATAAAACAACCCCTGTTTTAGAAAAAAAATGTGTTGCATTACTTATTGAACTGCCCTCGTACTTAAACCTAACTAACCTAAGGACATGACACACATCCATGTCCGAGGCAGGATTCGAACCTGCGACCGTAGCAGCAGCGCGGTTCCGGACTGAAGCACCTAGAGCTGCTTGGCCACAGCTGCCGGCTGCTGGGCCATGAGCAAGTGTCAGCATGCGAACCATTCAACGAAACATTATCGATATGGGCTCTCGGATCCGAAGGCCCACTCGTGTACCCTTGATGACTGCACGACACAAAGCTTTACGCCTTTCCTCGGCCCGTCAACACCGTCATTGTACTGTTGCCTTGTCGGACGCGTCCCGTTTCAAATTGTATCCAGCGGATGGACGTGTACGGGTGTGGAGACAACCTCATGAATTCATGATCCCTTCATGTCAGCAGGGGACTGTTCAAGCTGGTAGAAGCTCTGTAATGGTGTGGGGCGTGTGCTGTTGGAGTGATATGGGCAATTCCAGCAGGGCAATGCGACACGCCACACGTCCAGAATTGCTACGGAATGGCTCCACGAACACTCTTCTGAGTTTAAACACTTCCGCTGGCCAACAAACACCCCAGACATGAACATTATTGAGCATATCTGGGAGGCCTTGCAACGTGCTGTTCGTAAGAGATCTGCACCACCTGTTGCTCTTACGGATTTATGGACAGCCCTCCAGGATTCACGGAGTCAGTTCCCCGCAGCACTGCTTCAGACACTAGTCGAGTCCACGCCACGTCTGCTTGCTCACGGAGGCCCTACACGACATTAGGCAAGTGTACCAGTTTCCTTGCCTCTTCAATGTATAAGAGACAGCTAGATCGTCCTTTCAAAATAGCAAAAGCTGGAGCTAATTTCTCGTGTGAATACCACAGTACCGGCTTCGCGCTCTGGTATTTCTTCTTTTTCTTTCGTTACGGCCATTTGTGGAACATGTTAATTCAGATCGCCTTCTTTTCTCTACATGTTACACTTGCCCAAATACTTGTTCATTTTCACAGCCTACAACGCGCTTAGTTCAAGTGCCCACGATGTTTTCATGTTCTGTAGCCGCATCGACTTTTGTTTGGAACATGGTCAGTTTTAAAGTTTCCTGTAATTCAGCATATGCCCAGAGTGTTTCTGCTATCAAGTCGCCGCTAACTGATTGCAGCAGTGTCGGTGATGCTCGCTAAGCCTCGTTGATAGATACCACCGTCAATACATGGGGAGGGGGAGGTAGGAGAGTTCTTGTTCGGCCGTCTGTTACCAGCTGGAGTACGACTGCGTACTTTAGTGGGGAAGACAGCTGCTACGTAATGGCCATGCAGTTTTTGCTCTGTCGGACCCAACACAACGTCCCGCTGTCAGTCTCGGCTCCGTTGTAAGGAGACTGTTCTCACATGTCAAACATCTGCAAATCTCTTAGCGCCGTCGCGATTCGACGCACTGCTACCATGAAATCCACAGGTTGAACAGGCATCGGTGAGGAAATGGCTAGGAGGGGAGACTGGTCTGACGATGTTACCAGTTAGTTGCAACAACCCAGGTACCACTGTGGTGCATATCCGGAGGGGATCTCTAAGCAGTTTTTTTTAGTTGTTTTCATCTTTGTTTAGTCGCCAGGTTCCATATATCTGTGAACTCAGAAAGCCACTTTATACGAATTTTATCAGAATACAGCTAAACGATTTCTCTATTGTTATCTTCTACAATAGATGTAAGTTAAGCTGGCCCTGCTGAGATACTGCAAGATAATTTATACCTTCGAAGTAAACAATCTTCTCCGTTTTGTAACATTTACAAGAACAGACTCAATCACAGGTTCAACACACTCTACTCCACTTCGCTACAGTCACAGTACATCTGCAACTAGAAGCGTAGGCTTGGTTTCGACCGTATTCCCATTTCAGGTTTTACTTCTTGATAGTGATCCTACAATTTCCGCCTTGATGCCTGACGCAAACGACCCACACTAACACGTTAAAACTGCATTTCTGTTTATTTACACCTCCATGACATAGCTGACGATGCTCATCATGTCACACGTGATGTCGTCTGAACATTTCAAAAAAATCTATAATTATTTTCTCCAGAAAATGTATAGTTACAAACGCATTAAACATTATATAGAAGACTGTAAATGGCGCCTTTTTACTTCATACTTTGTATCTTTTCTTTCTAAGTGCTGAAAGACATGTAAAATTATTTTTCCTTTTTAAACGGGGTGGATAAGAGTAGAATTTTTTAGCTAAATTTTTATTGACTTAAAATATTCCCAAGAGAGTGTTTTTAAGACTCATACTTATAAAGAGTGCCATAAATATTAGAATATGTGAAAACTGCGATTTACTGCACGGGGGACCTGGTCCACACGAGGGCTCGAATGCATCCTATGCAATACTATAATACACTCCTGGAAATGGAAAAAAGAACACATTGACACCGGTGTGTCAGACCCACCATACTTCCTCCGGACACTGCGAGAGGGCTGTACAAGCAATGATCACACGCACGGCACAGCGGACACACCAGGAACCGCGGTGTTGGCCGTCGAATGGCGCTAGCTGCGCAGCATTTGTTCACCGCCGCCGTCAGTGTCAGCCAGTTTGCCGTGGCATACGGAGCTCCATCGCAGTCTTTAACACTGGTAGCATGCCGCGACAGCGTGGACGTGAACCGTATGGGCAGTTGACGGACTTTGAGCGAGGGCGTATATTGGGCATGCGGGAGGCCGGGTGGACGTACCGCCGAATTGCTCAACACGTGGGGCGTGAGGTCTCCACAGTACATCGATGTTGTCGCCAGTGGTCGGCGGAAGGTGTACGTGCCCGTCGACCTGGGACCGGACCGCAGCGACGCACGGATGCACGCCAAGACCGTAGGATCCTACGCAGTGCCGTAGAGGACCGCACCGCCACTTCCCAGCAAATTAGGGACACTGTTGTTCCTGGGGTATCGGCGAGGACCATTCGCAACCGTCTCCATGAAGCTGGGCTACGGTCCCGCACACCGTTAGGCCGTCTTCCGCTCACGCCCCAACATCGTGCAGCCCGCCTCCAGTGGTGTCGCGACAGGCGTGAATGGAGGGACGAATGGAGACGTGTCGTCTTCAGCGATGAGAGTCGCTTCTGCCTTGGTGCCAATGATGGTCGTATGCGTGTTTGGCGCCGTGCAGGTGAGCGCCACAATCAGGACTGCATACGACCGAGGCACACAGGGCCAACACTCGGCATCATGGTGTGGGGAGCGATCTCCTACACTGGCCGTACACCACTGGTGATCGTCGAGGGGACACTGAATAGTGCACGGTACATCCAAACCGTCATCGAACCCATCGTTCTACCATTCCTAGACCGGCAAGGGAACTTGCTGTTCCAACAGGACAATGCACGTCTGCATGTATCGCGTGCCACCCAACGTGCTCTAGAAGGTGTAAGTCAACTACCCTGGCCAGCAAGATCTCCGGATCTGTCCCCCATTGAGCATGTTTGGGACTGGATGAAGCGTCGTCTCACGCGGTCTGCACGTCCAGCACGAACGCTGGTCCAACTGAGGCGCCAGGTGGAAATGGCATGGCAAGCCGTTCCACAGGACTACATCCAGCATCTCTACGATCGTCTCCATGGGAGAATAGCAGTCTGCATTGCTGCGAAAGGTGGATATACACTGTACTAGTGCCGACATTGTGCATCTTCTGTTGCCTGTGTCTATGTGCCTGTGGTTCTGTCAGTGTGATCATGTGATGTATCTGACCCCAGGAATGTGTCAATAAAGTTTCCCCTTCCTGGGACAATGAATTCACGGTGTTCTTATTTCAATTTCCAGGAGTGTAGTTACCGAAGGAATAGAGGTCCTGCTAGTTTCGGATAGTATCACAGAGGGCATTAGTATCAACTAAAATACTATTCTCAACGAGATTTCTCTTCGTAAAATGATTCACTCATGGTAAAAGTCTGAAAGCGGGTGTTTTTCTCGCGTCTGCTTAACTCGTCATTTCACTTCTTTTTTATATGGATAGAAAAGATTCGAAAAGTAATCCCAGTTGTGCAAACAAACGCATCGTTTGGTAAGCGGAACCCAGTTAATCGATATAATTTCGTCAAAATGAATGTTTAGTTATCGGCGAAAAAAAAAAAAAGGTCAACTGTATGGTGCTGACATAGCCGATTAATGGTCAGTATTAAGAAACACAAGTTGGAACTTTAAACGCTTGCTTCTTCAAAACAAAATTTTTCAATTGGATGGAGCTATAACTCATGAAATATCCATGCATTTACATTACACCGATTTGTAACTTATGAGTCGGTGTTTTATACATTGTAGTGCGTAGGATTTTTGGGATATATTTTAGTTTCGTTTTTGGGGCAGGTATGTATAACGACTTTTTTGTCGCAAAAATTGAATTTCATTTCAGAGTGCCACCATTATGTTAAAACCATTAAATATATATATCCCTACGTACTACGCTAGATAACATCATGAATTTCAAAGCAGTTTTTGAAATTTTGTTCTAGGTTGAAAATTGTGGCGTTCATAGCCCCAACAACCGGTCTAGCTCTCTACGAAGGCCTTTCGTCGACGTCTGTAGTGTCCTTTGGGTGCAAGTTTTTAACTTAAAAATACATAATACACTCTTAAGAGTGTATAATAAGGGTACAAAGTCAATTTTGTAATTTGTTTGTTATTTTATTGCAAAAAAAATTGACATCAGTTGCAAAATTGAGCGGCATCCCTGTGTATACATTTAGGTAGATCTGACTTTTCCAAAGTTGAAAAAACTTTCATTAAGAACGTTAAAATATGAACGTTCCTATTTATCCGTAAAGCAAGTTTTTTCTTTGTCCAGGTATTTATAACGTAAATATCTTTTTGCCTTCAGATATTTCGTCCCTTTTATGGGAGAGTGTTAATAGGAAAAATATTATTGCCTCGTGCAATCTCCGCATTATGTCACGAAAACAAAACAATGAATATTAAGACGAAGAAGACACAAAAGCGCAAAGTCCATTACTATATTAGCAGGGAGCTCGGCGAGAAAATGTTAACTTCCGACGTTAGCAGACGACGTAACAGTCCCCCGTTTCCGCGCTTGCGCAAGAGTTTACAACTCCACGCTCGGCCCAGTCAGTTGATCACAGACGTCACGGATCCCCGTGGCGTCGTGATTGGCCGCTGATTTACACGCGAGCACGTGACGCGCACCTACAACGAGCAGTCGATTTTCACCGTAAAGCCGCTCGTGTGAAACGGGCTTTAGGCTGCGCCTGTGTGGGCAGACTGGCAGTGGCTGCGACCTGGCGTGTGCGGCCTTCAGCGCAAGGCGAGCCAGGGGCAAGTCCAGCCCGGCCCCGTCCAGTCCACTCCAGGTCGCCACGCACCCACTACCGTGCTCTGTATACACACACACCCGCTGCCACTGACACGGCTGTCTGCGCCAGTGGTTTCCCAGCCTTCCATCTTTCCCTTATCTCCCCCAATCCAGCAAAGAACTTCCAACGCTTCGTCGAACCTCTGTTCACCTGATCACGCGTCTCGTCAGCTTCCATTTAATTTTCAATACATTCGTTGCGGCTAGGCAAACGATAGTCGCATGCGGACAGACGCAAGATTCCTCGTTCGACCGGAGAGCTCGACACGGTTATCACGGCACTACTCGAACAATCACGTGACTGAATCGGTCGGCGCGCGTGCGAGCGATACGCGAGAAGTGCGGACTAACCGTAACAAGGAACTAAAGTTCTGCCTGAAATCTGACACTTTCTGAATCAAAAAAGAAATAGCATTTAATTCTGCCACTGTACGAAAGCCTGTTCTATTTGAACAAATTTGCAATAAGTGTTCCCATACCGTATACAGGGTGTTACAAAAAGGTACGGGCAAACTTTCAGGAAACGTTCCTCACACACAAAGAAAGAAAATATGTTATGTGGACATGTGTCCGGAAACGCTTACTTTCCATGTTAGAGCTCATTTTATTACTTCTCTTCAAATCACATTAATCATGGAATGGAAACAAACAGCAACAGAACGCACCAGCGTGACTTCAAACACTTTGTTACAGGAAATGTTTAAAATGTCCTCCGTTATCGAGGATACATGCATCCACCCTCCGTCGCATGGAATCCCTGATGCGCTGATGCAGCCCTGGAGAATGGCGTATTGTATCACAGCCGTCCACAATACGAGCACGAAGAGTCTCTAAATTTGGTACCGGGGTTGCGTAGACAAGAGCTTTCAAATGCCCCCATAAATGAAAGTCAAGAGGGTTGAGGTCAGGAGAGCGTGGAGGCCACGGAATTGGTCCGCCTCTACCAATCCGTCGGTCACCGACTCTGTTGTTGAGAAGCGTACGAACACTTCGACTGAATTGTGCAGGAGCTCCATCGTGCATGAACCACATGTTGTGTCGTACTTATAAAGGCACATGTTCTAGCAGCACTGGTAGAGTATCCCGTATGAAATCATGATAACGTGCTTCATTGAGCGTAAGTGGAAGAACATCATGACGAAGCTAAAATGAGCTCTAACATGGAAATTAAGCGTTTCCGGACACATGTCCACATAACATCTTCTCTTTATTTGTGTGTGAGGAATGTTTCCTGAAAGTTTGGCCGTACCTTTTTGTAACACCCTGTATATGGACGTATGAACATCAGTGATGGTTTTTACATAAAACTAGCAGTCAAAGGAGACAATGTAGTCTTTAAAAAATATTATTTGACTGAACACAACACAATACAATACTTTATTTCGTTATCAGGAACTACAATGATCTACCAAGTGATCTGCAAATGACCATTTCGATCCCTGTTCACATATTAAAATAACGCATAAAAAAGATTTTACTCAGCTTAAAAACGAGAGGTATAATTAACAAGAAACAAGGTAGAAAATTAACCAGGAATTAAATGATTAATAAAAGAAATAACTTATATTAAACTGAATGTAATTCCCATTCCAAGAATGAAATATAGCAGCAAAACCCGTTGTAGAGGTACTGCTAACAGCAGTCAGTAGATCGAGGGACGATCGGAAGTTGGAAGGTTTAGAGTGCATCGTGATTGTGATCTTTTATTTATTTATTACGTATTAATTAGGGTTTACATTCGACGTTTCTCGACTTCACACCTGAACAACTTAAGTTTGACACGAATAATAAAAGGCCATTATGATGGAAGAGCTGAAAGGACCTAGAGGCCTTTCTATAAATGGAATGAAGATTAAGTACATGAATTTCACCAGGAAGGAAAATAATAACTTTGATAGACTTTCAGCATGCTGTTTCAATTTTGAACTTGTGCAGAACTTTGACTATTTGGAGGTCTAATATTAACAGCACAAATTCGATGTGAGCTGAAATAAAACTGCGCATCCTAAGTGGTAATAGATGCTTCCACACGTTTAAGAAATTGTTGGCCTCAAGGTTATTACTCGTAAATAGGCAGCTGAAGCTGCAGCTATATAAGGTCATGCATGATCAGGCCCGTTGAAACCTACGGATGCGAAACACGCCGGCCGGTGTGGCCGTGCGGTTCTAGGCGCTTCAGTCTGGAACCGCGTGACCGCTACGGTCGCAGGTTCGAATCCTGCCTCGGGCATGGATGTGTGTGATGTCCTTAGGTTAGTTAGGTTTAAGCAGTTCTAAGTTCTAGGGGACTGATGACCACAGATGTTAAGTCCCTTAGTGCTCAGAGCCATTTGAACCATCTGATGCGAAACATTGACGCTAACGAGTGTTGTTGAGGACATTTGAAGGTAGACAGCTGCGCAAGATCTATAGAGCAGTTCAGGATAGTAATGGTTTCTGGAGATCTAGAACGAATGCTGCGCTGGGCCGCCTGACACAAGGAGCGGACATCGTAAGAATTATAAAAAGTAGAAGAATAGCCTGGCTTGGACATGTCCCCAGGATGGATATTGGAAGAACAACTAAAAAGATTTTTGAGTGGAGGCCAACCGGAAGAAGACAGAGAGGAAGGCTACGAGCCGGCCGAAGTGGCCGTGCGGTTAAAGGCGCTGCAGTCTGGAACCGCAAGACCGCTACGGTCGCAGGTTCGAATCCTGCCTCGGGCATGGATGTTTGTGATGTCCTTAGGTTAGTTAGGTTTAACTAGTTCTAAGTTCTAGGGGACTAATGACCTCAGCAGTTGAGTCCCATAGTGCTCAGAGCCATTTGAACCATTTGAAGGCTACGAAGACGGTAGATAGATGATGTGGAAGACGGTATAAAGTCTCTCAGTGAAGAACTGCACTGGAGAGAATGGCGGAAACTTGTTGATGAGGCTAAAACCCACACAGGGTTGTAATACCGTGAGAAGAAGAAGGAGAAGTCTGCGTGCATTAAATTATTAAATTTACATCACTGATCCGGATTTGTTGCAGGATACACGCATGCCAATAACTGGAAGCATGTGGTGTATGACTGCCAAGGCTCCAGCAAATTGTTCCTGTCAGACTGTCCTATATGCACGAGATTACGTTTACGTCGGTAGTTCGTAAAGTATGTTACACGCGTTGCCCCCGCACATCACGAGTGTCGCATTCTCAGAAGAGGCAACACGTTCCGGCTTCCCTGCAGACGCTACTCTGCTGCGGTACGAATAACAGGTACGTCACAGTGTGCGACTGAAGTGGCGCCGCAATTGGAAACGTACTCCAAATCTATAGTACACGAGGCAGTACGTCTGAATTGCGTACAGGTTCACCGTGGAATTCTGGCGATGCATGGAATGAATGCAATACCGCGTGCGGCCGTACGGAAATGGTGGCGACACTTTGCCCGTGGCCACACATATTTGGGTGACGGTGATCGGGAAGGACGGCCATCGGTATCGGCCACAGACGACAATGTCCACGCAATAGAGCAGTGGTTCCCAACCTGGGGATGACTGCCGCATGACGGCTAAAATGAAATTTTGTGAGGGGGAAAAACTAAACGATTCGATTCCGTTTCAGTCACGAAACTAAATTATTTTCAAAAGATCATTACTATTATCACAACTCTCTAAGACTCTAATACTCATTATATAAGTTATCAATAATTACTTTTTCTCAGTTAGTAGCATTAATACTGTGGAGGTTACAGGTTACTCACACACTCCACCCACTACACACACATGTTGCGCTTTGTCCGTACATCGCTGATGACAAAAATGAGACAAACGTAACAAATACTAAATATCCCAAGAAAATGTCTTCTCCAAGTTGTGGATGGTACCTACAGTAGTCCAGAAATTGGTTCATTACTCGCGTTAATGAATTAATTGACAGCACGACACAAGAAAATGGCTCAAATGACTCTGAGCACTATGGGACTTAACAGCTCAGGTCATCAGTCCCCTATAACTTAGAACTACTTAAACCTAACTAACGTAAGGACATCACACACTTCCATGCCCGAGGCAGGATTCGAACCTGCGACCGTAGCAGTCGCGCGGTTCCGGACTGAAGCGCCTAGAACCGCTCGGCCACCCCGGCTGGCACGAGTTAGTCACGAAGCGTTAACAGCCTGAAGTTGTCCAGTTTCTGCCAGTTCACAAGTAAGGAGTGCAGCAATCAAGTGATGCACACATCTGAATTGGTTTGATTTTAAATGGGGTTGCAATGTGCAAGTCAAGAAAGTGCCGCAATGGAGAGGAGTAATGCAGGGGAAGCATGTTTTGTTTTGTAACAAGTGTCTACCCTCATTGTGGATAGTTAGCTTTATTTTCTGGAGGGGAGCAGTAGACAGCACTTGCGATGCACTATGAATTCCTTCGTCATTCATTTTAAAACACAAGTACACAAAGTAAACATCATTCAGCTTTCAGCATTTTAAAAATAAAAGTATTCCAACAAAGAACTTTCATTCTGCAGGTAAGCGGGTAAGTTGGTGATAATGTGGTGGAAAGGGGGGGGGGGCAAAATATGGCAGGAAGCGAGGATTGCATTCAGAGGTAATGGTCTAAGAAAGGATGGGAACCACTGCAATGCAGGAAGAACATTTTGAGAGGAGGAGGGGGCAGGGGAGATTTTCGAACGATGAGGACATTCACACAGCGGTTCTCGAATGACCCCGGGCCAAAGAGAAGATTTGTATCGCCGTGGAATTTAACAATTGGTAGAAGGCTCCGACCGATGTTTGCAGAGACTTTGTTACTATGTTGAAAAATGGTGTCATGTATCTGTGTCACTCTGAAGTGTAGCGCAGCATTCAAAAAGTTGCTTGGCCTGACATAACAAGTTCCCTCGTACCATTACACCTGGATGAGTAGCCAGAGCCCCCAGTTCTACGATCCGTTGGTTTCGATACTGCGGATAATTATCTGTGAGGTCACCTAAAGCAATTCATACAGGCAGGAGACATCGCTAAGGGAGAGACGCTCCATAAGTGTGCGGAAAAATTGCCAAAGGACCCGCATGGTCCGAAACGTCTTGGCCCATAATTTAACATGTTATTTTTTGTGACCAAAGACGGAATGTATACGAGTGCACATATTTATCCGAAAAAAGAATAAAAACGTTATGTACGTACAGGTATATTCCGAAGGAACCCGTACAGTGCATGGCAGTGAGTATTTCGTGTCAAAATTAGCGATTTTCTGCGGTACTCCATTCGCAACTGAAAGAGGGAGAAAAGACTGTTTATATGCCTATGCAGCTGAGCTCACGTCTGCTATCCTGTTCTCGTAATGTCTACAAGAGGTATACAATGGTGGCAGCAGAATGGCCACAGAGTCTGCGTGGAATGTCATCTAAATGTAGGATACGCGAGAAGTACATCGTCTTTATTCCAAGTTCTACGAGCATCTGCGTTGCATTTTCGTACGCGCTATACGGACATAAGAAAATCCCCGTTCCACGTCTGCGAATTCGTTCGACGTACCTATGTTAGAAGGACTCCAAACACTGGAACAATTGGTCGCAATAGCGTCATATGAGGTCCGTTTAAAAAATTCCAATATATTCGTAATTTCGCGCCAATGGTATGTTGGAACGAAACGCAGTTGGCATCCCTGCACAAGCCTGTGTTTCATGTGTATTGTACGCGCCATAGAGTAAAAATCTCTGGAGTGAGCATTGCGTTCTGCACATGTTGTCAACATTAAACAAGGATTGTCACGTGTTTTCGGGACTTTGCTGTGCGGGTGTGCTTCCCGCAGAGTTTGAAGTTTATAATATCAAGAGTTTTTGTTGTGTTTTCACCGTTTTTTGATAGGGTAATAGCGATGGTGAAATACTGTTGTTGCTACAGATGCAAAGAAAAATATGTGAAAGGAGGGATAGTAACTTTTCATGGGTGCTATGTTTAAAAATTTCGAGACGCATTATAATTACGGCCAGATTCTGTAGACCTATTTTTCTACGATTTTATGACTATATAATAGATTTTACGGCTCGTACAAAAGCTTACAAACAATCGTTTCCTCTCGTAAATTTGCTAGTGGAACAGGAAAGGGAATGGTTAGTTGTTTCAGCAAATACTATCCTCCATGCATTTGTCAGTGACTTGTCGATTATGTATATAGATTTGAAAGACGGGAGACAGATAAATTCAATACAGTGGGAGTCTGTAATTGTCTTCGTATAATATGTGTGTCCAAACCTTTTTGTTTACTATAAAGTTCCAGAAGGAGACCATGTTAAGTGTGTCTAGGACATGGAGAATGATTATGTGTGATTTATATTTTAGTTTTCCGAAGGATGAACAACGAATAAAGATGTGGCTCCAGCTCCAGAAAATAAAGAAGAGTAATTTTGTCCCCACAAAATGTTCCGAAGTATGTTCAAAATATTTTAAAGAGGAATGTTTAGACAGAGAAAAATTTGGACGTGTGTGGCTGAAGGTAGATACTATACCAACTATTTTTAATTTTCCACAGCACCTACTACCAATTTCTGCATTCAGCTTAAACACATTTTCTGCACAAATCAAATAAAAAACACAATAGTGTAGCTAATCAAAGTACACATTCATCTTCTTTGGTGTATTTTGCCTTCAATTTATTTTCTTCACCATTTGATTAAGAAGCCTAAAATATTAGTAAACATGTCCCCAAACTCTTTCATTTGTGTCTCTTTCCACTTTCCTTAGTGGTGTTATATGGGTTGACTGTTACATGACCAACTATATTTGCTTTACACTACATTTATTCTCCGCTCACCTTTTTTCCCCCTTTCTTACTCAGTCTACTATTTATTTAATAAACTGAGAACAAGTACGTAAAATGCGTTAAATAAACACTTCAAAGTGTCACCAGTAAGAAAAATTGTGCTTTAGATTGCAGAAACGAGAAAATAAATACGCAGAAATAGCAGAAAAAAGGACGAATTAGCAGGGATATAATATCTAATGTGTGGCAAATTCGGTGTTTTTCGGACGCTTGCAAAAGTACTAGCGTACGGTCAAGTCGTTTTGCAAGACTGTCACTGCAAAAATGTACGTCAGGCTTTGAAATAATACTATAAAGTGCCGTATCATACCGAAAACTACCAAAAATCGAGTGCATCTGAACTGTGACATCTAATTCCCTCAGCATCAACTACATTCCATTCCTCGTTTTGCTTTTGTTGATGTTCATCTTATACCCTCCTTTCAAGACACTGTCCATTCCGCTCAACTCCAAGTCCTTTGCTGTCTGTGACAGAATTACAATGTCAACGCCGAACCTCAAAGTTTTTATTTGTTCTCCATGGATTTTAATACCTACTCCGAATTTTTCTTTTGTTTCCTTCACTGCTTGCTCAATATACAGATTGAATAACTTCGGGGAGAGGCTACAACCCTGTCTCACTCCCTTCCCAACCACTGCTTCTTTTTCATGCCCCTCGACTCTTATAACTGCCATCTGGTTTCTGTACAAATTGTAAATAGCCTTTCGCTCCCTGTATTTTACCCCTGCCACCTTTAGAATTTGAAAGAGAGTATTGCAGTCAACATTGTCAAAAGCTTTCTCTAAGTCTACATATGCTAGAAACGTAGGTTTGCCTTTCCTTAATCTCTCTTCTAAGATAAGTCGTAAGGTCAGTATTGCCTCACGTGTGCCAACATTTCTACAGAAACCAAACTGATCTTCCCCGAGGTCGGCTTCTACCAGTTTTTCCATTCGTCTGTAAAGAATTCGCGTTAGTATTTTGCAGCTGTGACTTATTAAACTCTTAATTCGGTAATTTTCACATCTGTCAACACCTGCTTTCTTTGGGATTGGAATTATTATATTCTTCTTGAAGTCTGAGGGAATTTCACCTGTCTCATACATCTTGCTCACCAGATGGTAGAGTTTTGTCAGGACTGGCTCTCCCAACAGAAACCTAAATTAACAAATTGTAAATTAGTTACTTAAATGTGGTAACTCTATATACCGGGTGATCAGAAAGTCAGTATAAATTCGAAAACTTAATTACCCACGGAATAATGTAGATAGAGAGGTAAAAAATGACACATATGCTTGGAATGACATGGGGTTTTATTAGCACAATAAAACAAAGTATTGCTAGATGCGTGAAAGATCTCTTGCGCGCGTCGTTTGGTGATGATCGTGTGCTCAGCCGCAACTTTCGTCATGCTTGGCCTCCCAGGTCCCCAGACCTCAGTCCGTGCGATTATTGGCTTTGGGGTTACCTGAAGTCGCAAGTGTATCGTGATCTACCGATATCTCTAGGGATGCTGAAAGACAACATCCGACGCCAATGCCTCACCATAACTCCGGACATGCTTTACAGTGCTGTTCACGACATTATTCCTCGACTACAGCTATTGTTGAGGAATGATGGGGCACATATTGAGCATTTCCTGTAAAGAACATCATCTTTGCTTTATCTTACTTTGATATGCTAATTATTGCTATTCTGATCAGATGGAGCGGCATCTCTCGGACATCTTTTGAACTTTTGTATTATTTTGGTTCTAATAAAACCCCTTGTCATTCCAAGCATGTGTGTCAATTTGTAGCTCTCTATCTACATTATTCCGTGATTTATTCAGGTTTCAAATTTATACTGATTTTTTGATCGCCCTGTATATTCTCAGCGGTTAGTGTTAAGTATATTGTGTGCAGCCCAAGAATACTCGTCTTCTTAAGTGGTTCCGGCAAGCTAAAAGGTTGGACAGCCCTGGCCATATAACTTCCTTTATAGATGCTCTCCACTTTCCCAGACCCCTTCTAACAAATCTAAGTCTCATACCCACCTCACTTTCCATAATACTGATTATGTGTGATGGTCCCATTTTATACCGCTTTATAGTCCCACTGGACAAAATGTTAGAGGCCCCCTTAGAAGCACAACGGCTTTGAAGTGTCGTAGATGGTGTAGACATGAAGCCTGGCTGTAATGTGACGTTCCAGCGTTGACGCAGAAGTCATGACAGCGAAGTGGTAAGTACGTGTCAGTCAGGTGTATGGAAGTAGCGCAGTATGATGGCTCGACGTGGATGAGTGATACAACGGTGAAAAAGGATCTAAGAATCCAGGTGCATCTCAACCAGTTTCTGCGAAGGGATCTGCACGCAGTAGACATTTTGGAGTCGGACGTCTCGCTAAAGGCCATTGCTCACAGCAGCATATAAAGCTGCACGACAGTCGAGACAACAGAGAAACTGGACGGTAGCTGGCTGGAGACCTGTACTGTCATCCGACGAGTCACGATTTTGCCTCTTTTCAAACGATGCGAGGCATCAAGTGTGGCGACGGTGCAATGAGGAGTCTAACCTGCAGTGGGCAAAGGGTGTATTTCAGGCCGGAGGCCAGCAATCTCTGCGCCCATCATCCCCGAAATTTGGTTGCTCTATGGGATATAATCATCAGTTGAGCGACTAAATTTGAGTATTTCATACATGAAAAAACTGTTGTCGAGGCTGTAGTTGCGGTATTACACAATATTCCTCCATGATTACATCATACTCCACAAGCCACCTAATGGTATGTGGCGGAGGGTACTTTTGGTGCCGCTAACTGAGCCTCCCCCCCCCCCCCCCTTACTATTTGTTTTATGTGATTATTTCACTTAGTCACTCTGGATAGTTACTCTTAGATAATTTACGGTAGATACTGAATCCAGAAATTTGGCATCAATATTGTAGTCGTACAGTGATTGGATTTCTTCTCCTACGTATGCAGGATATATTACTTTTATTTACGTCCAGGATCAACTGCTAGAGCATGCACCATTCATCAATGCTCTGCAGGTCATTCTGCAAATAAACACTGTGTTCTGGCATCGCTACTTTGTTATACACAAATGCATCATCTGAGAACAGTCCTAAAAGAGCATCCGACGCTTTCTGCTAGGGTATACATCGTAAAGAATAACGATCGTGTCACACTTCTTTGGGTCACTCCGGAAATAACATCTGTCGATTTTGTTCCGTTAAGAGTGACGTGTTAAGATCTATCTGCAAGAAAGTCTTGAATCCGGTCGCAAATCTGGTCCGATACTCGATAATCTCGTTTTTTCTTCACTAACAGCAACGCGGGACGGTGTCAAATGCCTTCCTGAAGCCAAGGAACACGGCGTCAAGCTGAGCGCCGAGGCCTACGGCGCTACAGATCTCACTCGGGAACAGAAGAGCTCAGTTCCGCACGATCTCTGTTTGTGGAATCCATACTGACTTTTATGGTTGAGATTTTCCTTCTCCAAAACCGTCATAATTCTTGGGCGTGAAACGCATATTAGTGTGATCTCCCCCTGAGGGAGCGTATTTCTCTGCCCTGAGTGTTCACCACTTATCTCGTAGTGGTGTATTGTCGGGTTTTCTGTCTGTTACAGGCGTTCTGCGTTAGGCCGCGATACGAGACTCGCTGCGCTGTTTGTACACGGGTTAGATGTTGACGCTACAGGGGCGCGCAGAGCCCGGCCTGTGACGCGGAAGTGCTGGCGCTCCTGCGGTGAAAGTGGCTGGCTGCGAACCGCGGCCCTCTGCAACGGCAGACCACTGCCAACTTGCGCAACTCAAAGATATCAGATATAGAGAGCGACAAGCTAGGTGCAGGGAGGCGCTTGCCAGCGTGAAATGTCCGATTCAGGAGCAACTGACTTGAAAATTAAGTTTTTCTTACAAAAATGAAATGTATTTCTTATAAATGAATACGTTTTACAATGACCGCTGCCAGCCACAGTTAATTATTACCTCGCTCAAATTTTATTTGGACAATATGGCAATGCAAAAACGTTTGTTCCGTTCTTCGACTGTGGACTTCGTTTACTGAAGTTCTCCATTCCTATGGTTTGAAGGTCATCATATTCATTTCAAGACAACTGTGATATTCCATATTGTCAAGAATGTGTTTTATGTATTCTTCCAGCGCCCAGCCGGTGGTGCTTTTCTTCCGCCACCCCTTCGATTGAAGTTTTCAGCAGTGAAATGTCGTAGTATGTAGCCAAGCACTCTCTCTCTGTCTGTCTCTCTCTCTCTATTTATTACGTCCTTTTTAAAGAATTTTTCTTGGTTGCTTGTTGCAGGAAGTCTTCAGTCCCTAACTCCATTAACGTAGCTGATCATCGACAGTCTTCAGTGTCACCGCAATTCAAAGGTTTCTAATACTTTAATTTCTGCCTTCCCCACTGCCCACATTACTGAGCTATACTCCAAACCCTTCTTTCGTCTCAGTGTTATACTTCCGGAAGGCGGTTCAAATGGCTCTGAGCACTACGGGACTTAACTGCTGAGGTCATCAGTCTCCTAGAACTTAGAACTACTTAAACCTAACTAACCTAAGGACAACACACACATCCATGCTCGAGGCAGGACTCGAACCTGCGGCCGTAGCAGTCGCGCGGTTCCGGACTAAAGCGATTAGAACCGCTCCGCCACCGCGGCCGGCTGCTTCCGGAAGTTTACAGCTACTTTTTGTTAAGCAAAACCCTTCTGTCCTGTAAATCCTTCCTACTATGTCTTTCTCGTATCTTTCTACTTCCTAGACAGCAACATCCACACACCTCTTCTAAAATATCTTACCCAAGTTTAACATTTATCGATTCAGCATCTGTATCTCCTGTGCATGGCATTACCTCAATACACTTTTTGATTATGTGCTATATTTGTGTAATCCTGGTCGGATGTAAGAGAGGACCTGATCGCCCTAATCAGATCAGCTCAAATAAATAAACAAATGCTGTAGCCATCAGCTACTACACTTCGCAATTAAATTTAGTACACGACTTACATTTAAGTACACAATGATTTTTTTTTGGATTATAATATCAATTAGGCACGATTAAACTGAATTAACTCATACAAGTATCCCGGCTGTAACAATCCGTACAGTTATGAGATACAATGATCACATAGGGTTAGTCGAAGGTATGACAGGTGACACGCTTCTGTCAGTTAGTAGCTCACTGGGAGAATGAGCGCAGTCTTTGCAGATTGCTTACAAAACATTTGTGCGACCCATGCTGTAAGAGGCAGTCAAATGAAAATGACGCAGGTGGAAAAAAGTTAGTAAACTGTTTATTATTTCAAAAGTAATCGCCGTAACCGTTAATACATTAGTCCCACTGTGATGCAAGACGGTCAGAGCCTTCACGGAAAAATGTTTGCGGTTGCCTACTGTAATGGTTCTTTATTTACGTGACCATTACGGCACTCCAATCCCAGTTCTCGATACCAGTAATATCGTACTACTTTTCTGCGAAGTAACAGACATATTTTTGCGACAATATTAACATTTGGTTTTATTAATGTATAGGTACTCCGACGTATCGATATATTACAGTGATATGGTTCTTGTGTGTATTCATTTATGCGAGACTGTCATTATCTTTGACTTACTTGTAACCGTTTTGGCGCGAATGCGCGCAGAGCAGTCTTTCTTTCACTGTGCAGAAGTTAAGTTGTTATTTCGCTTTGTAAAAGAACAGTCAAGTCTTGTGTTTGGTTAAAGTGGAAATTAAATATATGAAGAATGATACAAAACTGTTTTGTTGATGATGTGACAATTAAGAAGAAGTATATGTGAATTTACAAGAAGTTTAATAAAAATGTGGATCGTGAACACCAAGTCAAAAATTATTTCTACCATACCATTGTTCTGATCTGGGATTGTTTGATTATTAAGAATTTCCTGAAAAACGCATTTGTTAGGTCTTCAAATATTGCTAAAATACAGATTTGGACCTTCTAGCAGTCAAAGTGGAATCACCCTAGAATCAACAAGATGAGCCATAACAACTTCGACGAAATCTATGTGGGAAGCCATTCAAGATAAGTGCCAAAATTAATGACTTTTGTACAGTAACTTTATTATTTCCATTCTGACGATACCATTCACAGTCAATAGCTTTGTTGTTGCCCGATAAAGCGAACATATGCTGCGTGAGCAACATTATTAATCTGATTTCTAACCTACTTTGCAAGTGGTGGTGTTGGTAGACTACGGAAACGTGATTGTACCCAGTCGTGTGCCTCTTGGTCCGAAGCAACTCGACGGTCACGGACGTCCTTGTTCCGGACTCCGGAAATATAGAAATCTCATTAGAAGAGTTGGGACTGTATGGGGGGCGCGTAAGGGCTTCCCAGAGAAGCGTAGTCGAAATAACCTTGGCAGCACGTGGGTGGGCATTATCCCCGTCAACATTCTAGATGTTTGTACGCGCTTCAGTTAATGCACAGCGGTACGTGGACACTTTGCAAAAGCTGAAGCGCGCCATTAAGTACAAACGTCCAGGTACTACGAATAATATCCGCCCACATGTTGCCAAGATTGTGAAAGTATCCTTTAAAATGTTTTAATACTCACATAATTGTAAAGTCAGACGGTAAAATATACAAAGCTGAGTAATTGAGAGATGTTGGCTGAAAATATTCGAAGCTTGTTGGCGATGGAAATATGTGAAGCTCCCGCAGCACTATGTGAAAACCAGAGTAACCGGCCGATCAAACAATACGACTGCGAAACAGAAATCTGTTCTCAGTAAAATTTACGTACGCTCTGTCACAAACTGACTTCGTGTTAAATGTTGGCTCTGAATGTTGCGAATCTTAGTTTACAAAATAATTGCTGTACCAGATCCATTATCTTAATTACACAACAAATAATCACTGAATAAAACGCTTATGACTATTTGTTAAATCTCTTTGAAATCACAATGTAGCATTTTCATAAAATATTTCATTCGCATTAAACCTCTGAACTTATATTATTCTCGTAAATGCACTCTGACAATCATTGTGCCTGACTATGAATATGAACAACAATGATAATGAAATTTATGGCTTACTTGTGCACAACGGACCGCTCGTGTGCTCTGCAAATCCTCTTTTCATATGTCAAGTAAAGATCTAACTGTCAAAATTGAGTTTCACTCACAGTGCTCGCGATGTGCAATGCGAGACGACATTTCATTAATACTCAAAAATATTACTCAGCATACAACTCGGATGTGCAATACGAGTGTGGAGTCAAATGAAATCATGAATGCAGATGAAAAATCGGGTACTAATCTCGCCGACAAAGAAATAATTGAATCCACATTTTTAAATTTTAGCTGAGCTTCATTACTCATAGCAGAAATACAGCTTTCCACACTTCTCACACATGACTAATTCGCGAACGTCTCTTTAGCACTTACCATTGCAGTGAAAGACAGAACCTTACTTCATTACAGTAACCTTACAGAAAATCTAAACCATAAGCACTCATAATAATCAGCATACTAAGTAATTACAAATACAACAAACCATGTTACCTTTTCTCATTCACACAATTGTTGTTGTTGAGGTCTTCAGTCCTGAGACTGGTTTGATGCAGCTCTCCATGCTACTCTATTCTGTGCAAGCTTCTTCATCTCCCAGTACCTACTGCAGCCTACATCCTTCTACATCTGCTTAGTGTACTCATCTCTTGGTCTCCCTCTACGATTTTTACCCTGCACGCTGCCCTCCAACACTAAATTGGTGATCCCTTGATGCCTCAGAACATGTCCAACCAACCGATCCCTTCTTCTAGTCAAGTTGTGCCACAAGCTCCTCTTCCCCCCAATTCTATTCAATACCTCCTCATTAGTTATGTGATCCACCCCTTTAATCTTCAGCATTCTTCTGTAGCACCACATTTCAAAAGCTTCTATTCTCTTCTTGTCCAAACTATTTATCGTCCATGTTTCACTTCCATACATGGTTACACTCCATACAAATACTTTCAGAAAAGACTTCCTGACACTTAAATCTATACTCGATGTCAACAAATTTCTCTTCTTCAGAAACACTTTCCTTGCCATTGCCAGTCTACATTTTATATCCTCTCTACTTCGACCATCATCAGTTATTTTGCTCCCCATATAGCAAAACTGCTTTACTACTTTAAGTGTCTCATTTCCGAATCTAATACCCTCAGCATCACCCGACTTAATTCGACTACATTCCATTATCCTCGTTTTGCTTTTGTTGATGTTCATCTTATATCCTCCTTTCAAGACACTGTCCATTCCATTCAACTGCTCTTCCAAGTCCTTTGCTGTCTCTGACAGAATTACAATGTCATCGGCGAACCTCAAAGTTTTTATTTCTTCTCCATGGATTTTAATACCTACTCCGAATTTTTCTTTTGTTTCCTTTACTGCTTGCTCAATATACAGATTGAATAACATCTGGGAGAGGCTACAACCCTGTCTCACTCCCTTCCCAACCACTGCTTCCCTTTCATATCCCTCGACTCTTATAACTGCCATCTGGTTTCTGTACAAATTGTAAATAGCCTTTCGCTCCCTGTATTTTACCCCTGCCACCTTTAGAATTTGAAAGAGAGTATTCCAGTCAACATTGTCAAAAGCTTTCTCTAAGTCTACAAATGCTAGAAACGTAGGTTTGCCTTTCCTTAATCTTTCTTCTAAGATAAGTCGTAAGGTCAGTATTGCCTCACGTGTTCCAGTGTTTCTACGGAATCCAAACTGATCTTCCCCGAGGTCGGCTTCTACTAGTTTTTCCATTCGTCTGCAAAGAATTCGTGTAAGTATTTTGCAGCTGTGACTTATTAAACTGATTGTTCGGTAATTTTCACATCTGTCAACACCTGCTTTCTTTGGGATTGGAATTATTATATTCTTCTTGAAGTCTGAGGGTATTTCGCCTGATTCATACATCTTGCTCGCCAGATGGTAGAGTTTTGTCAGGACTGGCTCTCCCAAGGCCGTCAGTAGTTCCAATGGAATGTTGTCTACTCCCGGGGCCTTGTTTCGACTCATGTCTTTCAGAGCTCTGTCAAACTCTTCACGCAGTATCGTATCTCCCATTTCATCTTCATCTACATCCTCTTCCATTTCCATAATATTGTCCTCAAGTACATTGCCCTTGTATAGACCCTCTATATACTCCTTCCACCTTTCTGCTTTCCCTTCTTTGCTTAGAACTGGGTTTCCATCTGAGCTCTTGATATTCATACAAGTCGTTCTCTTATCTCCAAAGGTCTCTTTAATTTTCCTGTAGGCAGTATCTATCTCACCCCTAGTGAGATAAGCCTCTACATCCTTACATTTGTCCTCTAGCCATCCCTGCTTAGCCATTTTGCACTTCCTGTCGATCTCATTTTTGAGACGTTTGTATTCCTTTTTGCCTGCTTCATTTACTGCATTTTTATATTTTCTCTTTTCATCAATTCAATTCAATATTTCTTCTGTTACCCAAGGATTTCTACTAGCCCTCGTCTTTTTACCTACTTGATTCTCTGCTGCATTCACTACTTCATCCCTCAAAGCTACCCATTCTTCTTCTACTGTATTTCTTTCCCCCATTCCTGTCAATTGTTCCCTTATGCTCTCCCTGAAACTCTGTACAACCTCTGGTTCTTTCAGTTTATCCAGGTCCCATCTCCTTAAATTCCCACCTTTTTGCAGTTTCTTAATTTTAAATCTACAGGTCATAACCAATAGATTGTGGTCAGAGTCCACAACTGCCCCTGGAAATGTCTTACAATTTAAAACCTGGTTCCTAAATCTCTGTCTTTCCATTATATAATCTATCTGATACCTTTTAGTATCTCCAGGGTTCTTCCATGTATACAACCTTATTTCATGATTCTTAAACCAAGTGTTAGCTATGATTATGTTGTGCTCTGTGCAAAATTCTACCAGGCGGCTTCCTCTTTCATTTCTTAGCCCCAATCCATATTCACCTACTACGTTTCCTTCTCTCCCTTTTCCTACACTCGAATTCCAGTCACCCATGACTATTAAATTTTCGTCTCCCTTCACTATCTGAATGATTTCTTTTATTTCATCATACATTTCTTCAATTTCTTCGTCATCTGCAGAGCTAGTTGGCATATAAACTTGTACTACTGTAGTGGGTGTGGGCTTCGCATCTATCTTGACCACAATAATGCGTTCACTGTGCTGTTTGTAGTAGCTTACCCGCATTCCTATTTTTTTTATTCATTATTAAACCTACTCCTGCATTACCCCTATTTGATTTTGTATTTATAACCCTGTATTCGCCTGACCAAAAGTCTTGTCCCTCCTGCCACCGAACTTCACTAATTCCCACTATATCTAACTTTAACCTATCCATTTCCCTTTTTAAATTTTCTAACCTACCTGCCCGATTAAGGGATCTGACATTCCACGCTCCGATCCGTTGAATGCCAGTTTTCTTTCTCCTGATGACGACGTCCTCTTGAGTAGTCCCCGCCCGGAGATCCGAATGGGGGACTATTTTACCTCCGGAATATTTTACCCAAGAGGACGCCATCATCATTTAATCATACAGTCAAGTTGCATGCCCTCGGGAAAAATTACGGCTGTAGTTTCCCCTTGCTTTCAGCCGTTCGCAGTACCAGCACAGCAAGGCCGTTTTGGTTATTGTTACAAGGCCAGATCAGTCAATCATCCAGACTGTTGCCCCTGCAACTACTGAAAAGGCTGCTGCCCCTCTTCAGGAACCACACGTTTGTCTGGCCTCTTAACAGATACCCCTCCGTTGTGGTTGCACCTACGGTACGGCTATATGTATCGCTGAGGCACGCAAGCCTCCCCACCAACGGCAAGGTCCATGGTTCATCCAAACTATTTATCGTCCACGTTTCACTTCCATACATGGCTACACTCCATACAAATACTTTCAGAAACGACTTCGTGACACTTAAATCAATTCTCGATGTTAACAAATTTCTCTTCTTCGGAAACGCTTTCCTTGCCATTGCCAGTCTACATTTTATATCCTCTCTACTTCGATCATCATCTCTCTTTAAACACTGTGCTACAAAAACTGCTCCAAATAATGATGCCTCCGCTCCAGGACAGTCCAGCTTCCGTCCATTTCAAGCCAAGTACAATACCACACAGTTGCTACTAGCTCACTCTGACTGTACTCTTACAAAGTGAAGCTAACGTCTCTCACATAGTTACAAAGTGTAAGTCATAAAGGCAATGTTAAAGCGATATTCCAAGACTTGAGCGCATTTATCAAATTTACAAATTAACTCATATCTGTGGCCATGGCATACCCGGCATTATCGTAGCAATTAGGGCAGGCAACTTTCAATTGTTTCGCCGGCCGGAGTGGCCGAGCGGTTCTAGGCACTTCAGACTGGAACCGCGAGACCGCTACGGTCGCAGGTTCGAATCCTGCCTCGGGCATGGGTGTGTGTGGTGTGTCCTTAGGTTAAAGTAGTGTTAAGTTCTAGGGGACTGATGACCTCAGAAGTTAAGTCCCATTGTGCTCAGAGCCATTTCAATTGTTCCGACTACGCTGCAAAAATTTCGCTGGGTAGCCTTTACACATCCTCCATATAGTCCCGATGTCTCCTCATGCGATTCCTATATTTCTGGAGCCCTGAAGGAAGACATTCGTGACCACTGGTTTGCTTCGGACAACGAGGTGCACGTCTGATCACGATCAGCCCCGCAGGCAACCGCAAATACACTCCTGGAAATTGAAATAAGAACAGCGTGAATTCATTGTCCCAGGAAGGGGAAACTTTATTGACACATTCCTGGGGTCAGATACATCACATGATCACACTGACAGAACCACAGGCACATAGACACAGGCAACAGAGCATGCACAATGTCGGCACTAGTACAGTGTATATCCACCTTTCGCAGCAATGCAGGCTGCCATTCTCCCATGGAGACGATCGTAGAGATGCTGGATGTAGTCCTGTGGAACGGCTTGCCATGCCATTTCCACCTGGCGCCTCAGTTGGACCAGCGTTCGTGCTGGACAAGCAGACCGCGTGAGACGACGCTTCATCCAGTCCCAAACATGCTCAATGGGGGACAGATCCGGAGATCTTGCTGGCCAGGGTAGTTGACTTACACCTTCTAGAGTACGTTGGGTGGCACGGGATACATGCGGACGTGCATTGTCCTGTTGGAACAGCAAGTTCCCTTGCCGGTCTAGGAATGGTAGAACGATGGGTTCGATGACGGTTTGGATGTACCGTGCACTATTCAGTGTCCCCTCGACGATCACCAGTGGTGTACGGCCAGTGTAGGAGATCGCTCCCCACACCATGATGCCGGGTGTTGGCCCTGTGTGCCTCGGTCGTATGCAGTCCTGATTGTGGCGCTCACCTGCACGGCGCCAAACACGCATACGACCATCATTGGCACCAAGGCAGAAGCGACTCTCATCGCTGAAGACGACACGTCTCCATTCGTCCCTCCATTCACGCCTGTCGCGACACCACTGGAGGCGGGCTGCACGATGTTGGGGCGTGAGCGGAAGACGGCCTAACGGTGTGCGGGACCGTAGCCCAGCTTCATGGAGACGGTTGCGAATGGTCCTCGCCGATACCCCAGGAGCAACAGTGTCCCTAATTTGCTGGGAAGTGGCGGTGCGGTCCCCTACGGCATTGCGTAGGATCCTACGGTCTTGGCGTGCATCCGTGCGTCGCTGCGGTCCGGTCCCAGGTCGACGGGCACGTGCGCCTTCCGCCGACCACTGGCGACAACATCGATGTACTGTGGAGACCTCACGCCCCACGTGTTGAGCAATTCGGCGGTACGTCCACCCGGCCTCCCGCATGCCCACTATACGCCCTCGCTCAAAGTCCGTCAACTGCACATACGGTTCACGTCCACGCTGTCGCGGCATGCTATCAGTGTTAAAGACTGCGATGGAGCTCCGTATGCCACGGCAAACTGGCTGACACTGACGGCGGCGGTGCACAAATGCTGCGCAGCTAGCGCCATTCGACGGCCAACACCGCGGTTCCTGGTGTGTCCGCTGTGCCGTGCGTGTGATCATTGCTTGTACAGCCCTCTCGCAGTGTCCGGAGCAAGTATGGTGGATCTGACACACCGGTGTCAATGTGTTCTTTTTTCCATTTCCAGGAGTGTATTTTCCCATCAAGGCAGTGTCCATCTTGTCTCACGGTGGGATTAATGTATTAACAGTTATGACGATTGTTTTTGAAATAAGAAATAGTTTACTAACTTTTTTTCCGTCTATCTCGTTTTGATTTGACTGCGCATTACAGAATATGGCTCGAGTGTGTGGAGGTAAGGACAGGTACGACTAAGAGTGGGTGATGAATGCATACAAATAAGGGCAGCACTATGTCTATAAATGACCAAATGCATAACGTCGGAAGTCCCATGAGGCTTTTCGCGAGTGATGCTCTTATACACTGAGGTGACAAGGAGTCACGTGACACCTCCTGTTATCGTGTCGGACCTCTTTGTGTTTGGCGTAGTGCAGCAGAAGACGTGGCACGGACTCTACATATCGTTGGAAGCCTCCTGCGGAAATACTGGGGCATGCTGCCTCTAAAGCCGTCCATAACTGCGAAAGTTCAAAAAAATGGCTCTGAGCACTATGGGACTCAACTGCTGTGGTCATAAGTCCCCTAGAACTTAGAACTACTTAAACCTAACTAACCTAAGGACATCACATACATCCATGCCCGAGGCAGGATTCGAACCTGCGATCGTAGCGGTCGCGCGGTTCCAGACTGTAGCGCCTAGAACCGCTCGGCCACACCGGCCGGCTGGGGGGGACAAAGCCTCCAGTGCACTGCCCTTTTATACCTTGTGTACGCGATTCTACCGCCATCTCTTACACGTGCATATCGCTAAGCCATGACTTTCTCACCTCGGTGTGCCTAACATCGATGCCGCAACGCTGGAAAATTGTAGCAAAATGCAAGATGACGTGCAGAGGATCGACACTTGGTGCACGTTTTTGCAGTCCACACTCAACATAAACAAATGTAATTTATTGCGCATAAACAGGCAGAAAGACTCATTACTGTATGATTATACGATTCCAGAAGAACCACTGGAAACATCCTCCATAAAGTATCTAGTTGTATGCGTACGGGGCGATTTAATGTGCGACGACCACTTACGACTAACCGCAGGTAAAGCAGATGCCGACAGACATTCACTGGAAAAATCCTTAGGGAATGCAGTACATCGACAGGGGACTAATTTACAAAAACCTCGTTCGACCAATACTTGAATGTTGCTCGTCGGTTTGGGATCCGCACCAGGTAGGACTCTTCGAAAAAATAGAGAGGATTCACAGAAGAGCTCCGCGTACCGTTACAGGTTCATTTAGTAAGCATGTAAGTAGACTGTTTGTATGTTGGCAGCGTTACAGACTGTGTTAATATCACTGACAACGCTCTGCGGCCTCGGCAAGAGATTCCGTGGTTGGACGGACTAGCAGTTAGCGAGTGGATAGGGAAGTGTATGGACAAGATGTTCTTAGTGGAGACTGTGTTGGTAGGACATGCCTTGTCAAGTCAGACGAAATGATGTGTTTATAAGAAAATACGCAAGGAAATGTATGAGGATGGATGTATGGTTGATAATGTATGGGCAGTGGAATTATTGACAACTATATGATTTTTGGAACTGGATGTCACATGAATAAGGTAAAATTATCTAAATGCAGTGTTTGCTCTTCAACACAAGCTTTCTGTTTGCTAACCATATGCCTCCTGGTAGCTAAAGTCTAAGTAGTTAGAATCTTTTTATTTAGCTGGCCGTTGTTAGTACTTGCCGTAATTGCTGTAGGTCATGTTATGAAGATTTTCTGTGAGGTAAGTGACTTACGAGAAAGAAAGGGGTTTGCACTACCGGGATTCGTGATTGAAATTAGTTTACGCAATAAACATAGTTGGAGGTAGTTTCATATTCTTTTAATTTCAAATTTTTTGGATTCATATTATTGTTAGGATTTCTTGCAATTCGGGGCCATTCTTTTGTGTTAATTACTGGAAGTCACGTTGTCAATGTATACACTCCTGGAAATTGAAATAAGAACACCGTGAATTCATTGTCCCAGGAAGGGGAAACTTTATTGACACATTCCTGGGGTCAGATACATCACATGATCACACTGACAGAACCACAGGCACATAGACACAGGCAACAGAGCATGCACAATGTCGGCACTAGTACAGTGTATATCCACCTTTCGCAGCAATGCAGGCTGCTATTCTCCCATGGAGACGATCGTAGAGATGCTGGATGTAGTCCTGTGGAATGGCTTGCCATGCCATTTCCACCTGGCGCCTCAGTTGGACCAGCGTTCGTGCTGGACAAGCAGACCGCGTGAGACGACGCTTCATCCAGTCCCAAACATGCTCAATGGGGGACAGATCCGGAGATCTTGCTGGCCAGGGTAGTTGACTTACACCTTCTAGAGCACGTTGGGTGGCACGGGATACATGCGGACGTGCATTGTCCTGTTGGAACAGCAAGTTCCCTTGCCGGTCTAGGAATGGTAGAACGATGGGTTCGATGACGGTTTGGATGTACCGTGCACTATTCAGTGTCCCCTCGACGATCACCAGTGGTGTACGGCCAGTGTAGGAGATCGCTCCCCACACCATGATGCCGGGTGTTGGCCCTGTGTGCCTCGGTCGTATGCAGTCCTGATTGTGGCGCTCACCTGCACGGCGCCAAACACGCATACGATCATCATTGGCACCAAGGCAGAAGCGACTCTCATCGCTGAAGACGACACGTCTCCATTCGTCCCTCCATTCACGCCTGTCGCGACACCACTGGAGGCGGGCTGCACTATGTTGGGGCGTGAGCGGAAGACGGCCTAACGGTGTGCGGGACCGTAGCCCGGCTTCATGGAGACGGTTGCGAATGGTCCTCGCCGATACCCCAGGAGCAACAGTGTCCCTAATTTGCTGGGAAGCGGCGGTGCGGTCCCCTACGGCACTGCGTAGGATCCTACGGTCTTGGCGTGCATCCGTGCGTCGCTGCGGTCCGGTCCCAGGTCGACGGGCACGTGCACCTTCCGCCGACCACTGGCGACAACATCGATGTACTGTGGAGATCTCACGCCCCACGTGTTGAGCAATTCGGCGGTACGTCCACCCGGCCTCCCGCATGCCCACTATACGCCCTCGCTCAAAGTCCGTCAACTGCACATACGGTTCACGTCCACGCTGTCGCGGCATGCTATCAGTGTTAAAGACTGCGATGGAGCTCCGTATGCCACGGCAAACTGGCTGACACTGACGGCGGCGGTGCACAAATGCTGCGCAGCTAGCGCCATTCGACGGCCAACACCGCGGTTCCTGGTGTGTCCGCTGTGCCGTGCGTGTGATCATTGCTTGTACAGCCCTCTCGCAGTGTCCGGAGCAAGTATGGTGGGTCTCACACACCGGTGTCAACGTGTTCTTTTTTCCATTTCCAGGAGTGTAGCAGTCAGACTGCGTTGGGCTTGTGTATTGTGGCTAATAAATGAATAGGTCCAGTATCACTTGTCTTTGCCAGGGAATATTCTGTAGGTCAGTGTTTAATAAAAAAAAATAATTAAAGAGGTACGGGCGTTACGGAGAAGCTAACCCTCCTCCAGTGGGAGGCGCTGCTTCAGAAGCACTCTCTATCACGGAACTGTTTACTGATAAACGTTCCGAGAGTGTACATTCCTACGTACATCTTGTGAAAAGAAATCGGAGAGATTCGAGCGCGCACGGAGGCTTACTGACAGTCGGACTGCAACACGAAAAGGGCGAAATGACTGTGGTACACACAGTACCCTCCACCACGCACTGTCAGGTGGTTTGTAGAGCACAGACGTAGATTTAGACGTAGAATTCGCGCTCGTGGATACCACACTTCATTCTGACAATGATGCTGCACATCAGTTTCGAATAGAATGAAAATTAAATACTAAATCCCATATCCATACTACTATTATTAATGAGAAAGTAACTGTGTTGCGCTTTCACAGCTAAACCGCTGAACAGTTTTTGCTGAAATCTGGTATGCAGCTAGCTTGAACGGTGAGCAAGAACATAGGCTACTTTAGAAAGTGTATTTATTGGGAGAAATATAACAGGAAATATGGAAGATTAATTGCTGTTTGAAAAAGCTATTTACTCTTCGATCTTTGAGCTTAACCATTTCGTTAAATGACTTTATTGCTCCACATGTTCTAGATAATACGATTCAATGCCATAATTACAATATTTATACAGTCCTGTTCGTGCTTACCCATACTTCCATGCTAATGTCACAAGTCCGTCGCATTTTCGCCGCTGAACGGCTCGCGTCTCTTAACTCCAGACGTATTCGGATCTACGAAAACAGTTCGTGGTCATGTGGATAGCATTACAGATTCTTGATCACGGGATACTGGGTCCGATTCATTTCGCTCGGGACTGGGTGTATGTGTTGTTCCCATCATCATTTATAACCATCGATGCGCAAGACGCCAAAGTTGCGTCAAATAAAAATACATTCATCAAGCTCCTGCGAGTAACAGATAGAATACAATGCTTATACAGCCCTCAACGTGTTTAGTCCATGCTTCCATACTAATATTTTAAATGTTACGTTTTCATAACAAAACTCCTGAACGGCTTTCGATGAAATTTGGTAGAGCGATAGCTTGAACCCTGAGGAACAGCATAGGCTACTTTAGAAAGGTGTATTAGTTGTTTGAGTATTATCAACATTTTTAAATATGATATACACTTGAGTGGGATCCACACGACGCTGGCGTGATGGTCGTTACTCTTAGCGTTTATACAGCAGATTATTCCGTCACAATCAAATCCAACGTTACTGTGCGCGCAGTTTATGCTAGTAAATTTCTACACCACCTGGCAAAGCTGGAGAGTTTTTGTGGATATACAACAATAAATTTCGACGGTCTGACCGACAACTTTAAGACTATTACGATATTCTTTAAAACGAAAGTCTGAGTTAGCGCTTAGGTCAAAGAGAACTCGAGCTGCGATAGTTACTCGACCGCTACAAACCTCGGAGCAATCTGAGGTACGCCAGACCTTAAGCACAGAATGACGGGCGGCCCTAAGAGCTACAGAGACAGTGGAACAGTCACAGACAACACTGGTCGTCACCGTCTCTGATAGCTTCGCAGACACTTCGAACTCACAACGACGGCGTCACTTAAAGACTCTTCGACAAATAAAGAGGCGTCGTACCTAAGCATGTGGAACGTGGTAGGCTTTTAGTGAGCGTGGATTTGATTATGATCTATAAATTAACTACCTCAGTCATAAGCTAATCATATTAGGGGGATGGATAAAAAATGTAGATACTATAATGCATTGAAATGGAAGGAATAAACGGTTGATATATGTTGCTCTGGTGGTAAAATCTCACATCCAGTACTACGTGAGGCGGTAGAACCCTTATAAACCCTATATCTGTACGAAGGCAATGAACTGAGACATCTTTTAAATATAATAAAAAAATATAATGCACGTTTTCAGAAACGACATACAGCAAACTAACAGAAATACATTCATTATGTACCTACCTACCGTCACTGCATAATTTTTTTATTCATACGTCTTTACAGCATTAAATACACAGACATTTATGCATTACTGGGTTAAGCCGCGCGGGGTAGCCACGTGGTATAAGGCGCCATGCCACGGTCAGCGGCGCTCACCCCGTCGGATGTTCGAGTCCTTGCTCGGGCGTTAGTGTGTGTGTGTTGTCCTCAGCGTAAGTTATTTTAAGTTAGATTAAGTAGTGTGTAAGCCTATGGGCCAATGACCTCAGCAGTTTGCTCCCATAGGAACTTACCACAAATTTCCAACATTACTAGTTCATTGCTCACCATCACCCATCATAATAAAAATACCGATATGCGAGAGCGGCCGCGGATAACAGCCAGTGTATTATAAATGCGAGTGTCTGTGTGTATGTTTGTTACTCCTTCACGCTGGAACGGCTATACGGATTTGGAAAAAAAATTTAAATGGGATTAGCTTATAAGCTGAATTAGCAAATACGCTACTTTTAAAAGTATATAGTAAAAGATATTTACTGATTCGGTGAACGTAACGCAAGAACATGGAAGGCTTTTAGTGAGGCTGAATTTAATTACGATATGCGAGCGTGTCCCCTGGTGACAGACACACGCGTGAGACCGGGTCACGACGTTGCGCACACAAATATTATAAAATTTACGCTGCACCGAACTAGAAATCGCTTATTTTCTTTCTTCGTCGAGTAAGTTGTGTTTGTTATTCCTTCACGCTGAAGCGACTGGACGGATGTGGATGAAGTTTGGAATGCAGATAGCCTATACCCTGAATTAACAGATACGTTACATTTTACTCCGAAAAAAGAAAAAAAATCACGTTTCCCATGGGATGGTCGACGTTACTGTTCCTATGGGATGGGTAACCCGACTAAAAAGTTATCCATGGGCGACAGACATCAAATGAATGCACTGTCAGGTTACCTTCCATTAGGAACGTGGGTGCACTCAGCAACTGTCGTATGATTTACAAACGGGTTTTACTTGGCAGATCCACACTTCGGCTAGTGTACTATTTGATACTATCAATGCATTATTTCATACTATCAATGCATTGATAAAGGCTCGACACTAGTCGAAATCTAGTTTGCCAAGTACAACCCGCAAAAAAGGACGATTAACTGCTGTGCTCTATCATTTGTAAATGAATGCATTGTGTTTAGCGTGGAGTTCAACTCTTAACTGTTTTGATAAACGAAATAAGTACGTTTATAAACCTACGACACCAGAAACTTCCCTATAGCATAAAATTATCATTATACTCTTAAAAATTTTACTGGATGTGATATTATCGGGATCACTAGGAATAAGTGAAGGACAAACGTTAAAACTGGCACGTATTCATATGGGCACACCATGTTTTTCACGTGGCCGGGTCTACTGTGGTGCTGACGTGTGTCGAGAGCGGAAATCTCCACACACACTATATCATCAAAAGTATCCGAACTCCTGGCTGAAAATGACTTACAAGTTCGTGGCGCCCTCTATCGGTAATGCTGGAATTCAGTATGGTGTCCTCCCCCCCCCTACCCTCGATGACAGCTTCCACTCTCGTAGACATACGTTCACTCAAGTGCTGGAAGGTTTCTTGGGGAATGGCAGCCCATTCTTCACGGAGTGCTGCACTGACGAGAGGTATCGATGTCGGTCGGTGAGCATGGCACGAAGTCGGCCTTCCAAAACATCCCAAAGGTGTTCTATAGGATTCAGGTCTGGACTTCCTGCAGGCCAGTCCATTACAGGGGTGTTATTGTCGTGTAACCACTCCGCCACAGGCCGTGCGTTATCAACATGTGCTCCATCGTGTTGAAACATGCAGTCGCCATCCCCGAATTGCCCTTGAACAGTGGGAAGCAAGAAGGTGCTTAAAACATCAATGTAGGCATGTGCTGTGGTAGTGCCACGCAAAACAACAAGGGGTGCAAGCCCCTTCCATGAAAAACACGACCACACCATAACAACAACGGCTCCGAATTTTACTGTTGGCACTACACACGCTCTCAGATGACGTTCACCGGGCATCCGCCATACCCACACCCTGCCACCGGATCGCCTCATTGTGTACCGTGATTCGTCACTCTACACAACGTTTTTCCACTGTTCAGTCGTCCAATGTTTACGCTCCTTACACCAAGCGTCGTTTGGCATTTACCGGCGTGATGTGTGGCTTATGAGCAGCTGCCCGATCATGAAATCCAAGTTTTCTCACCTGCCGCCTAACTGTCATAGTACTTACAGTGGAGCCTGATGCAGTTTGGAATTCCTGTCTGATGGTTTGGATAGATGTCTGCCTATTACACTTTGCGGCCCTCTTCAACTGTCGGTGATCTCTGTCAGTCAACAGACGAGGTCGGCCTGTACGCTTTTGTGCCGTACGTGTACCTTCACGTTTCCACTTCACTGTCACATCGGAAACAGTGGAGCTATGGATATTTAGGAGTGTGGAAATCTCGCTACAGACATATGACACATGGCCCCGGCGGAGGTTCGAGTCCTCCCTCGGGCATGGTTGTGTGTGTTCGTCCTTAGGATGATTCAGGTTAAGTAGTGTGTGAGTTTAGGGACTGATGACCTTAGCAGTTAAGTCCCATAAGATTTCACACACATTTGATTTGAACATATGACACAAGTGACACCCAATCACGTGACTATCTAATGACTACTGAGGTCGCTGATATGGATTACGTGGTAGTATGTAGCAGCACAATGCACCTAATACGAAAAGCGTATGTTTTTGGGGGTGTCCGGATACTTTTGATCAGATAGTGTATATATGCAGAGAACGAGGATTCTCGGAATGTTGTTCATAGACGTATTACAGCACATTTGTGGCTCTCCATACACAGCAAGACAATTACGATCTTTTCCGTGCTAGGCAACTCGCGAACAGTCACGAAATTATTTACTCCCTTTGAAACGTCCCCTTAGAAAAATAAATGAATGACTGTGCTGATAAACCTATTACATTATTTGCTTTTCAAACAGCTGAGCAGAACTGAACGTACTCAGGCATTACTCTCTTTACTTATTCCGATCAACACTAAACTCACACACAATATTTTTAGCGCAACGCAATCTGACTTTCAATAATCCCTACAAAAGAATTGCCGTGACTAACAATAACCTATACCTTTCATGAATCACTTACCTCAGAAAAATCTTCATTACTCAAACTACTGCAATACAGCGAGTGCCAACACTGCCAGCTAAATAAAAGATTCTAACTACTGATATCACTAACTACTGATAGGCATAGTTAGCAAATGAAAGATTTTGATAAAGAACAAACAATGTATTTACCTTAATAGTGTTCAAAAGCCATAATATATGTATCAGTTCATGATATCCAGTATTACAAATTTACTCTCTCTGATGAACACACGTCCAGATCATCCGCTCTCAAAACTCCGCCATCTCTCTCCCCACATCCACCACTGCTGGCGGCTCACCTCCAACTGTGCAACGCTACGCGCTGTTAACAGCCAACTGCCCAACACTACAATAGCAAATTTCAACAATGCAAACCAGCCACAGACTGCACAGAGCACAGTGATTTTCATACAGAGCGCTACGTGGCGTTACCAATATAGAAACCTAAACAGCCTACTTACACCTTTACTGGCACATTTTGTAATTCGCTGATCGGTCGTGTAAAAATGTTTTCTCTATAGTTAAAGGAGTGAGTTGCGACCGACATATATTCTGTCATCTTATTTCATCGTCTCATTTTTTCCCCCTTCGATGTGATGTATTTGTTGGGTCGCAAGTGGTTCACGCCTCAATACCTCCGAGAGATAACTCCTGTGACGCCGCATACGCGTGGCTGGTATGTTCGGTATTAACATTTCTTCATAGTCGGGTGTTTAACCGCGGTTACAAGATGGGACGCAGCTGGTACTATGATGAACAACTCAAAGGTGGATAAAGATCGGATTGGTGCTTTATGGTGTAACACTGTCATTTCCGTCAGCGTGTGTAACTCAGAGCGAACGTAAGACCCTTTCCTACTCTGCCAATCAAAGCGAGCGATGAAAGCTTTCGTCTACTGTAGCACCTGTTGACACTCTCCTTGCACTGAAGAGGTCGCCCTGCATCGCAGCTGACTGACGGTGGCGCCTGCAACAAGTGTTGGCACAGCCTGCAGGAGCCGGCCTCGTCTCGGAGCCCGTGTGCGCCGCATTCCGGCGCCTCCGTCAGCCCAGGACTCGGGGCGCGTCCTGAATACACAGCCGCGTCTCGTGCGTGGCGTGGCGTAACGTGGTCACACGCACACGCACACACACACACACACACACACACACACACACACACACACACACACACACTTCTGCCTCCCCCACCTCCCCTCCCCTCCCTCTCCATCCCAAGCTGCAGGTTTTCTCCTCGGACTTTTCTAGCTATCTGCCCGAGCTTGTTCGGAAAACACGAAGCGGCGAACGAAAATATTCGCCTTAGGTTAGTTACGTTTAAGTAGTTCTAAGTTTTAGGGGACTGATGACCTTAGAAGTTAAGCCCCATAGTGCTCAGAGCCATTTGAACCATTTTTTGGAACTCAATACACAGATATGTAAACAGACAGAATACGGCGCTGCGGTCGGCAACGCCCATATAAGACAACAAGTGTCTGGCGCATTTTTTAGATCGGTTACTGCTCCTACAATGGCGGGTTATCAAGAATTGAGTGAGTTTGGTCGTTGTGTTATAGTCGGCGCTCGAGCGATGGTACACAGCATCTCCGAGGTAGCCCGAAGTGGAGATTTTCCCGTAAGACCATTTCACGAGTGTACCGCGAGTATCAGAAATCAGGTAAAACTTCAAATCTCCGGCCTCGTTGCGACCGGAAAAAGATCCTGCAAGAACGGGACCAATGACGACTGAAGAGAATCGTTGAAAGTGACAGAAGTGCAACCGGAAATTGTTGCAGATTTCAGTTGTGGGCCATAAAGAAGAGTCAGCGTGCGAACCATTCAACGAAACATAATGGACATGGATTTTCGGAGCCGCAGGCACACTGCTGTACCCTTGACGACTGCACGACACAAAGCTTTACGTCTCGCCTGAGCCCGTCAACACCGACATTGGACTATTGATGACTGTAAACATGTCGCCTAATCGGACGAGTCTCGTTTAAAATTGTATCGAGTGGATGGACGTGTACGGGTATGGAGACAACCTCACGAGTCCGTAGATCCTGCATGTCAACATGGGACTGTTCAAGCTGGTGGCGCCTAGGTAATGGTGCGGAGGTATGTGCAGTTGGAGTGATATGGAACACCAGATACGTATAGATACGACTCCGATAGGTGACCCGTACGTATACACCCTCTCTGATCACCTGCATCCATTCATGTACATTGTGCATTCCGACAGACTTGGTCAATTCCAGCAAGACAATGCTTTCCCCAGACGTGCAGGACTGCTACAGGGTGCTCTAGGAACACTCTTCGGTTTTTAAAAACTTCCGCTGGCCACCACACTGCCCAGACATGAACATTATTGACCAAATCAGCGATGGCTTACAACGTACTGTTCAAAAGAGATCTGCAGCCCCCCGTACTCTTACGGCTCTATCGACAGCCCTGCAGGATTCATGGTGTAAGTTCCCTCCAACGCTGCTTCAGACTTCAGTCGAGTCCATGCCACGTGTTGTTGGGTCCCTACAAGAGGTGTATTAGCAGATCTCACAAGTTGTCTGTGATGTCGGTTACGTCATCACGAAAACCTATGTTCGCTGGTATTCCCCAGGATCCAGTCGTTGGTCCGCTCCTTTTGTCGCTCAAAATATTTGATTAGGTGAACACCCGCAACTGAGGAAAATATTTATGGAATAAAAACCCGCTTTAGACGATCGGTTTCGAAGATTCAAGCTTAATTCTCATATGCTACCAAATAATTGTAAGAACATAAATCTTTGGCGGTCGGGCCAGTCAGTCATGGAGTACCACATCCAAGTCAAATAAACGCATGGGGGAGTAGGACCAGCAAGAACAGGGCCCGCCTGTCCATGCGGTAACAACTGCAATAAAAACCGTACGAAACTAATCTGTCAGTCGTAATATCCCTAAAACTGTGAAAAGGTCGTGTTATTCAAATCTCAAGATTTACTGTCAGCAGCATAGAATAAAGATAGGAAGAAAAAATATGCTAGTGTTCCGCAACAGCAGCTCGGCAGTACAAGCCCAAATTGCAGTGAAATCGGCGATACGACTACTTTAAGGAAGAATTACGGATTGCGTAAAAGGCAGAGAACTTTCGCCTGTGACATAATGCGCCAGATTGTCTCAGAATACGGCGGCTCCTAGCAAGATGTTGGATTAGAAACGTGGAAACCGCAGTTGCAAAATTCTGCTGCCGTTGTGACGGCAAAAGAGCATCTCATACAGCTTCATCGTCTGCAGAAAACAATAAGCAGAACACTTTTTCCTATATTGTTTCGTCTTCTCTGATCGTCTCATTTGCCACTGGAGAGGATAGGAAAGGCATGAATACTTGACGAAGCCAGATTTCCGTAATACAGAAGTAAGAGAGAAAATGATGGTGCACACTTTGTCGACGGCTAGACCGTTAGAGCAGCCTGTCGAATAAGAATGGAGCAGGTAATGACCGTGACACCGTAACAGATGACTCTGTGTTGTATCAAAGGAATTTAGCAGGGACGACGCATCACGCTATCAGCAGATGTAGAAATAGCTTCAGTTGTGGCACGGGGAAGTTTACTGAAACCCTTGCTGTTCATGTTATACACAGAGGGGTCCAAAAAAATGTATCCATCGTTTAAAAGTCCATAACTTGCAAACTAATTGACGGAGTTGTCTCATTTTTGGTGGAAGTGTAGCTTAAAGTCCAACTTAAACATATCACTGTAGGTGTTCGAAATGTTCACCATTAAATATCCAACTGAACACGTTGCAGTCAGTAGTTCGTGCTCCAGTTCGGCGGCATCGTTTGTGTGTGGATGTTAATCCACAAACAAACGATGCCGCCGAACTGGAGCACGAACTACTGACTGCAACGTGTTCAGTTGGATATTTGCACACGAATGTACGATGGATTCTCGAAGTTCATCCAATGTGCGTGGGTTTTGTCGATAAACGACGTCCTTTAGTGTCCCCCACAGGTTAAAGTCCAGAGGAGTTAGGTCTGGGGAACGTGGTGTATAATCCACAGCACCTCTACGGCCTAGCCATCTTCCTGGTAGATTTTCGTCGAGATACGCCCTAACACGATTTTGGTAGTGGGCTGGGCCACCATCTTGTTGAAAGTAAACTCTTCCGTCTCCATACAAGTCTCGGATGGCAGGTAAAATGGATGTCTGAAGCTTCTGAAGGTACACCTCATGGGTAACTGTGCCGTCAAAGAAACATGGCCCAATCGAGCCCCGGTAAGACAACCCACACCACACATTTACTCCTGGTAAATTCACGGTTTTGTCTACATGGACGTTCGGATTTTAGGCGGCCCAGTAGATGCAGTTGTGGCGATTTACTGTACCACTGAGTTTGAACTGTGCCTCATCAGACCACACAATCATCTCTGCAAACTCTTCATCGTTGCGCACCATGTTAGTAAACCACTCACAGTACTCCATCCTACGATCTGGGTCGTCTTCGTTCCTTGCGTGTAACAATCGTGGGATGTAGCACTTCCACTTTGCTGTCTTCAAAATTCGCCGAACACTTGAGCGACTAACTCCAGTTTCACGGGCACACTGTCTCACAGACTTCTGTGGTGAGCGAGTGAGTTGTTGTAAGACACGACGGGAGTTAGCTGGACTTGTTACTGTTTCAGGTCGTCCAGATCGTTGTTTGTGTACATCTTTAACACAGCCTTCGGCTTTAAATTTGTTTCGAATGCGACGAATCGTTAAACGTGTCGATGGCTCTGTTTGATACTCATTTCGCCATTGCCGTTGAACCTCATTAATGTTTTCGTACTTAAAACGCCACTTCAAAACTGACTTCCTTTCATCGAATGTAAGCCTTGCGCCAGCCATGTTTACTCGAGTAACTAGGTGCAACTAAGAACAAAACACTGACTATCTGCCGGCTGTCATCTGACAAAACAAAACAACGCAATACAACGCTTGTGTGGCGATTGCCGAAACTAAAAACTATTACACTACCAAAGATGAGACAACTCCGTCAGTTAGTTTGCCAGTTATGGACTTTTAAACAGTGGATACAGTTTTTGGACCCCTCTGTATTAATGACCTAACGGACAATAGTAATGTCACATTTTCCAATATTAATGGACATCTCACACTTTTGCAAATTACGCAGTTTTCTGTAATGAAGTACAATCAGAAGAAAAATTGCAGAAATACTGTCAGATACCTGTATTAGCAAGCAGATAACCGGGTACACATTGCCGGATGCAGGTTGCCAGTCTACAGGTAATGACTACAAACATTTGATTTTCAATATCTCAAACAGTTATTGACCGAAATAAAAAATTTAGAATGAAGAGCTACAATCTTATGGTAAAAGTTTAACGCAGTAAGTCAATTACCACAGGTAGAACTGTCTATTTGTGTTGAGGCAGCATAAATCAGGGCACGCATGTTCACCCAGACTACGAGAGGCGTTTGATAGTAATGCAAAACATTTTTTTCTCGGCCAATTTCGATCGAAAAGATGCGAAATTTGTTGTGGGACATCGTGGAACATTCCTGCTTCAGCCTCTACAGTTTTATGAAGTTCCGATAGGTGTCAGCGCTGTACGGAGGTGCGTTCCAAGCAGAGAGCTACCATTGAGTTTATTTTGGCGGAAAACCAGAGCATCGCAAATATTTTAAGATTTTGAACATGGCTGGAGCAGGAACCGTAGAATGAAATCTTCATGTAGATATACTAAACAGCCGATCAGCTGCAAATTGGTTTAGCATGGTTTCAACGTTTATAAAAAACTACTTCTTCGGAAGGAAACGTAGACAACTGGATTACATGTTGTTGCAGAGGTACGTTAAAATGTAGCAGAACGGCGACAGTAAAACATGAAATTTCACCTTCATAATAAATTAAAAGATGCACAACATGGCTGTCGTCGTATGGTATTTCCTCTCCCAAGTACAGCTAGTGCAGGGGTTTTAATAATACTACCTACTTTCATCTGACTACCTGTTTGCTGTTTCTACGAGAAGGCATCGCAGATATTCATAGGCGCTTCAGAATATCTATGGAGGACTGGCACCGAACAAAAGCACGGTGAGTCGTTGGGCGAGGCGTGTGTCATCATCGCAGCGAGGCTGCGCAGGCAGACCTGTCCGACCTCCCGCACACAGCTGGGCGACTCGGAAAGCTGAAGAAACGACTTCATTGTACCCGTCGCCACAAAAATGCAAACGAACTTCTCGTTCCGCACGACTACGCAAGGCGTCACACAAGTCTGCGCACCCGATTGGAGCTGTTTGTTCTTCCTCACCCACCCACAGCCCGGACCTCGCACCTTCCGGCTTCCGTGTGTTTGGACCGAAGACGGATGTACTGCGCAGGAAGCGGTACGTGAGTTACGGGAAGCTTAGTGATGCAGCGAGGCACTGGCTCCGACGTCGAGCAGTGGAGCTGTATGATGTGGGCATACTTACTGGACCCCTCCGTAAGGCGGCTTAAGGCAGCCCCATTGAATCGGAGATCACGTTGAAAAATCGGTTTTTTAGCCAAAAAGGTGGAGAATAGTATGGTGTGTAGAATCCTGAACGCTCCTCGTACACTCGTCCAGTATTTGAGACTGAGAGCACCCGGCGATTTTCAACAAACCTCTCACATAATTTCAAACCTTTTCGAAACACTTTGTCGCTGACCCCCCTCCCCCCTCCCAAATGACGAAAGGAAAAATGTTTACCACTTACTACAGTCTCTCAGTAAAATTTCAGCATCGAGAATGTCGTTTTAATTTATTACTTCTTTACTACTAACTTATTCGCAACACATAGTTAGGGAAATATGACGTCATAAACATTGAGATGGGTGGAAAACTAGATTTTGCTCAAAGCGGAGCGGAAACTATTCTTAGTGTTCGATAATAAGAGCACTTTTGAAAGTTCCAACAAACTTCAAAATAATTTCAAAGTTTTTATGAATTTTCCTCGCTTGCATGCTTAATGTCAAACATTTACCACATTGACTCATTTGATCATCAGATATTTGAAGCTTTTTTATACATGGGAGTGAGAGGTTTTAAAGAAAAGGAGGTGAGTCTTTATTGGTGTGAGCTAATAACGCAACACTCTTCTAGCGATAGTGAAATTGTGCCAACGAGCTGGCGAAGACCGCAAAGATGTGAGTGCTGCTGATCGCAAAGAAAGGAAGATTTTGCGCAGTGCGATTTCCATTTTTTCGGAAAGGTGAAAGAACATCGGGGGGAAGCGATGTTCCAACGACGGGGATATTAATGCAGTGGCTCCGAAACGAAGGAACGGATTTCTATTGTCGAACAATTGGGTGCCTGGTAGAACATTGCGACCGTCGTTTGCACAGACTTGCTGGTTATGCTGAACACAGCGTGATGTGCATGCGCCACTCTGAAGTGTAGTGTAGCGTAGCATTAAGAAAACAGTTATTTTGCCTGGCCTACTAGTGTGTAACGTTCTTCTGAAAGTGTTCTCGTACTATAACAATTAAAGAACTAACAGTGATAAGGTTTTTGAAATGTTCTCGGACATTCAGTCCGGTGGCGTCGTCGAAACAGTGCGATATTTCGACAAGCAGACTGGTTGAAACTTTCAAGTGGTCCAGATGTCATAGTGGCCACCTGAAGATGGCGACAAGGGAGCTTGCCGGAATATCGCACCATTTCGACGGCGCCACCCGACTGAATGTCAGAGAACATTTCAAAATCGTCACACGCTGGAAAATCCTATAATCACACAAGAATAAGGTTTATTAACGGCCAAAAGTTTGTGCGGTAAACTGTTGAGATGTGGAACAGTGGGAAAAGTGTCGTCCAAACATTTCAAACCAACGGCATGTATTTGCAAGAGAAAGTAGACACATACGAACAGTTCAAACATTTTGAAATTAAAAATACAGCATTTTTACTTTACCAATTTTTTGTCAAAAACAACTGCACGTTTCTTATTTCACGAAGCTAATTTTTTCACGGTTTTTAGGTTTATTTAATGAAAAGTGCTTCATCAACGTATGTTTTCATTAATGTAAAGTGTCGGTCTTTTCTTTGTTCAGGTACTGCAAAGCCTAAATTATTCTTCTCTTTCAGATACTTGGCCTCTTTTGTGGAACAATAGGCACGCGACAAATTTGCACCTCGTCACGGAACCTCTGCAATGTGTGTCGAAAACAAAGCAACCAAATGAACAAACGCTAGTAAGTGGCAAAATTTCAAAACATACCACTATATGATATCAGTGAGCGGGTCAAGAAAACATTAACTGCTTACATTAGCGGACGACGCCAGCGTCCACTCACACGAAAGTCGGCGTCAAAGTTCTGTTACCGAGAATTCTCGGCGTCGAGGTCCCATTCCGCCCCGCCCCGTTCCATTCGTGGCCTATTGTAAATGCCGCCGTTTAAAATGCAGCGCGGAATGTTTTGACGTCTCGCACTGTTAAATACGAATCGATCTCGATAGAAGGAGTTCTTAAGGGAGCGGGGAGAGCAACAGACCCGTGGCGCGGCCGGGAGCGGCGGGCAGAGGTCCGGACGGCCTTGGCCGGCTGCGCCGCGCGTCGGCAAAAAACGCGGCGGCCGAAGCCGATGTGCCGTCGGCAGCTCTCACAGGCGCAGGTAGCCTACACACTCTGACACTGCCTGTTGGCTCGCTCGCCACAGCACGGTGCTGCGCCAAGACGGCGTGGCGCGCAGCTGATCTCTGATGTCCTCCATACTGGCAGCTGACGTCCGACCTGGTCCCACAGACGTTCTATTGGCCGTAGATCTGGGACCCTTGCAGGCCGCGGGGATCACTCAACAACATGCAGACGGTTCGTAGAGACACGTCCCGTGGGTGGACGAGCAGTGACCGATTGAAAAATGGTTTTGGCGGAGTTACTGGCCATCTGTTACAACACGCAGACTTCCCGCCTCGTACTGATACTCAGAAACAACTTCCGGCGCTTGATAAAAGGACTAGTAGATATCTCTTGGGTGCCGTAATAGACGAGCAGACATTCGGCGCTGACGTCCGATTACTTTTGATAAAAGGCCTTCATGCCCTTTAATCCAAGGAAAGCGGACCTCACGAATCTCTATAATGAAACTAAAAGGAGCATTACGGAACGATAGCAGTTATAAGAGTTGAGGGGCATGAAAGGGAAGCAGTGGTTGGGAAAGGAGTGAGACAGGGTTGTTGCCTATCCCCGATATTATTCAATCTGTATATTGAGCAAGCAATGAAGGAAACAAAAGGAAAATTCGGAGTAGGTATTAACATCCATGGAGAAGAAATTAAAACTTTCAGGTTCGCCGATGACATTGTAATTCTGTCAGAGACAGCAAGGGACTTGGAAGAGCAGTTGAACGGAACGGACAGTGTCTTGAAAGGAGGATATAAGATGAACATCAACAAAAGCAAAACGAGGATAGTGGAACGTAGTCGAATTAAGTCGTGTGATGCTGAGAGAATTAGATTAGGAAATGAGACACTTAAAGTAGTAAAGGAGTTTTGCTATTTGGGGAGCAAAATAACTGATGATGGTCGAAGTACAGAGGATATAAAATGTAGACTGGCAATGGCAAGAAAAGCGTTTCTGAAGAAGAGAAATTTGTTAACATCGAGTATAGATTTAAGTGTCAGGAAGTCGTTTCTGAAAGTATTTGTATGGAGTGTAGCCATGTATGGAAGCGAAACATGGACGATAAATAGTTTGGACAAGAAGAGAATAGAAGCTTTCGAAATGTGGTGCTACAGAAGAATGCTGAAGATAAGGTGGGTAGATCACATAACTAATGAGGAGGTATTGAATAGAACCGGGGAGAAGTTTGTGGCACAACTTGACTAGAAGAAGGGATCGGTTGGTAGGACATGTTCTGAGGCATCAAGGGATCACAAATTTAGCATTGGAGGGCAGTGTGGAGGGTAAAAAACGTAGAGGGAGACCAAGAGATGAATACTCAAGCAGATTCAGAAGGATGTAGGTTGCAGTAGGTACTGGGAGATGAAGCTTGCACAGGATAGAGCAGCATGGAGAGCTGCATCAAACCAGTCTCAGAACTGAAGACCACAACAACAACAACAGTTCCCCCCAACACCAATTCCATATACGGACTTCAACTCGACGGTCAAGCCAGGTGCTTTTCACGACTGGAATTGTGAATGTTACGTATCCCAGCAGTACACGGGAGGACATACAAGCGAACGTCTCTTCTCGGCCACGGTTCGCCTCGGTGAAGCTAAGTAGACGTCCATGGGCGTACCGAGCGAGTGGCAGGGGGGGGGGGGGAGGGAGCAGCTGGCCCCTCTCCAGAAGATATTCGCAGTTTTTCACTAGTTTACTGTTTTATTTAGTAAGAAATGCTGCATGTTTTCTCAGATTGTACAAGTGCATTCTTATATTTAAAATGTTTATTAAAAGCAGTTTTTCACTGGTTTACTGTTTTATTTAATAAGAAGTGCTGCATGTTGTCTCGAGTCCTTGTTTCCTGAGACTAGTATTGACCTCCCCCCCCCCCCCCCCCGTTAGTTCAGATCCTGGGTACGCCCTTCTAGACGTCATGTGACTTCTGTCAGCCACACGAGGCTGGGACAAGAATGTTACCCTGACCACCCATACCAGTTGAAAATCATCGCTTCTGGACACTGTGTTCAGGACACAACGGCGGTGGCGGATTTGAATCACGTCATATTGGCCTGCAGCAAGAACTCTATCGCACGAGCGGTCTCGTATAAGACACTGGTTGAGAGGGGCTACGCCCTCCCTTTAAGCGTAACTGCTTCACTTCACCGGTTCGATTTAGATAAGTGTTATTTGTGTGGTGAGCCGGCCGGAGTGGCCGAGCAGTTCTAGGCGCTTCAGTCCGGAACCGCGGGACTGCTACGGTCGCAGGTTCGAATCCTGCCTCGGGCATGGATGTGTGTGATGTCCTTAGGTTAGTTAGGTTTAAGTAGTTCTAACCTCTAGGGGACTGATGACCTCAGCAGTTAAGCCGCATAGTGCTCAAATTGCTCTGCGCACTATGGGACTTAACTTCCGAGGTCATCAGTCCCCTAGAACTTAGAACTACTTAAACCTAAGTAACCTAAGGACATCACATACACCCATGCCCGGGGCAGGATTCGAACCTGCGATCGCAGCGGTCGCTCGGTTCCAGACTGTAGCGCCTAGAACCGCACGGCCACTCCGGCCGGTTCAGCACTTTTTCTTCATCTGTTTCTTGTGGAGCGATTCTGTGTGGAGGTGGCATGACGTGTCTCAAAGCCTAACGGTGAAAACTTTACTCTTTTTTAAAAAATATTTCTGGTTCGCGAAAAGCAGGACGCAAATATAAATCACACAGAGCAATTCGATGCAACTCTCAAAAATTCTCGAGAAAAATCGACTTTAAAGTTTTCCGACTGTCTTTAACACCCTAAAGTAAAGTCAGTTTTTCGACAGGCCTTATGGTTCTGTGGTAGAATCCGTGCCTACCACGTGTGCTGCCCGATTATTTTTAAAGACAGATGCATGTTCCAAGAGCATTTCCGTGAAGCTTAGAATACATAAGAATGAAAAAAATTATTTTAAAAAAATTTAAAGAATATTTACTAACAATCTTTTATAAAGGATCAGTAATTAAGAATTTATGTTTGCAATTAGCAATAACAACTGGATCTTTCAGTGCGAAATTTAATTATAAGTGAGAATACGCCCATTTTTCATACAAAATGATAATTACATATCTTAATTAGCATCTATTTGATGACTTTTATATTTAAATCACATAGCTGTTCAAACTGAACGGAAAAAAATCATGACCGAAACGAGACTCGAAAGAGCAATTACCAGTCTTGAGCGCTGCTGATTTTTATCCACTTTCATGTATTTTACGCTCCTCAGAAATGCTCGTAGAACATACAGCTCTGTTTAAAAATAAATTTTGGCCGGGAATCGAACCGACGACTCCTACTTGATAGGCGGGCTTTGGCCCCTACAGACGCACTGCCTCTCGAAAAAAATCTACCTTGCTTTAGATGACGGCAAACTTTGATAAACTTGTTACTTTGATAGAACACATTGTTTATTTTGAAGGTTAATGAAATTAATAAAATCTTTGTAAATGAGAAAAACTTGTTTTATTGATTGATTTCTGAAAGTGAAGTCTTAAATATCTATACATAAACCACAATACAATTTAAAAAACAAGAAAAATGTTGGGAAAAGACGTCATGTCATTAATAGTTTTTGTGGAGCACTTCCTCACTTCCGGCGGAATGATAGCGTTCCGCGTAACACAGATTGGGAAACCCTGCTTTAGGGTATTACCGACATTCGGAAAACTTCAAAGCTGATTATTTCGATAATTGGCATCGAACAACTTCACGTACCATAAACGTAGAAAATTACAAAAATTGTGAGTCAAGGTTTAGGTTCTGAATACGAGCTAACTTTTTGTGCGCTTCAGTTCTGACTGAAGGGAGGTATGTGTGGCTGAGACAGCTGCTGTTAGTGGGTATCGCAAACTTCCCCCACAGCTGCGTCGGTGAGGGGAGGAGCTGGCAAAGGACAGAGAGAGAGACAGAGAGAGAGACAATGAGCTGTTGACCTGGAGCGCTTCCCCTGCCTCCGTGGGAAGATGGGCCAGCCAGCTCCTGAGACTCGCAGGCCGAATACAAAGCAGGTGACCTTAACGGCAATCAACACGCACTATTCGCGGCTCTTCCGTCACTCTTTTAAAGCGGCGACCTCCGTGCACTGGTCTTATATGAACCGCTGCTGAGCTGGCCCACTGTTCAGTTTCTACTGGTCTAACAAAAAAACACGTTTACATGTAATTTCGAAAACCAGTTTTTGCTGTCGTGTTTACATATTCCCCGTGAATGGATTTTGCTACCCCGAACAAACGAATAATTCGTTAGATGGGCCGATGTCTATCGAATGAATTTTAGGGTACGAAGAAAAAACTTATTTATTATTACGTTTCATGAGTTTCCTCCGAATGTTCCATTCCAGAACACAGTACCAACATTCTTAAAAAGGATGGTTGAACTGGCATCGCTTATATTGAGAAGAATGATAATTTTATTGCATTTCTAAAACTAAGGACTTGTGCCTTTTCAACAAATTCTGAAAAAATAACAAACATATAAATTTAAAATATTAGTTCGTTAATGCTTGTATATGACCCCACCTCTTAATTATACTTGGAAAGGAAATTAAAAAGAAAAAAAATGTGTGTAACAAGTTCATGTTACTCCACTAATGCGGTATTTTCTTCCACGATAGCGCCCTTCAGAACGTCCATATAAAATCCACCGCAGCTGTCTTCCACATACTGAATGGTTTTGTGAAGGTTTTCCATATTTTGCCTTTTTCATGGGCAATTTACCAGGAGAACAGCATACATTTCTAGGTAGTTCAACACGCTGGCTTAGGCCAACGTTAAAGTTAAGTTTGACCAGGCCATTTTTGATTAATGGAAATCCCACAATACAACCAGGATCATTGGAATCACAAAATTACGAGATGTAGCGAACTTATGCTTTCTCTGGTTGAATGATATTTCTAGTGAGACAGCTGTCCTCTACTAGAACTGATTTAACTTACGGGCCAAAAATACTAAATAATATGAAATTACCTTCATTCTCCACCAATTATTTTGTTTATCTGTATTCTTTCTAGTGTAATTCTTTTAAGATGCTCCTCTCAGTCTGGCCTGCTTTATTATATTTCTTCTTCTTCTTCTTCTTCTTCTTCTTCTTCTTCTTCTTGCGTTACGGCCTCTGTAGGACCACGGGTAGCCCCTTCGTGGATTGCATTTTTCTCTTCTTCTCCCAGAACCTCTTCATTCTTTCTCTTCTCCTCTCCCGCTCTTCTTCCGAGATCTTCAGTTTCCGTTTCTCCTGTCGGCTCCACTGGTGACACTCTAATCTTTTCCTCTATTCTTCTCTGTCATTGATCTCCGGCATATTTGTCGGTGTATATTTGTTCCTACAATTTTCCTTTCCTTCGACCTAGATCCCCAATTCCAACCAGTCCTTCCGAAGTTCAACAACCCGCTTGGCTCCTGCCTTTCTCCTTGTCCTCCCTGTTGTTTCCCACACTCTCTTCGTCATTCTGTCCATACTCATCCTAACTACATGCCCAGCAAACCTTGCCCCTTTGAGTCTGATTTCGCCGGATATTGTTCTCATGTTCCAGTACAATTCTTCCCTAGGTCTTCGCATCCACCTCTCTCCACCTCTTTTGGGACCTAGTATTTTTCTCAGTATTTTCCTCTCTTCTTTCTCTAGTTGCTCTGCCCCATTTCTTCCTAGTGCCATCGTCTCAGCAGCATATAATACTTCATTCCTCACTGTTGCCTTGTAGTGGCTTGTCTTTGCCTCTGTGGATATATTCTTTTTATTGTATACCTCTCTCGTCATGCAGAAGGCTGACCTCATCTTCTTTATCCTCTCTGTTATTCCCTCCTTGCTCCTGTTCCTTCCTGTTATAAATTCTCCCAGGTATTTAAATTTGTCCACCATTTGCACAGTGCCTTCCGCTGTTTATTATATTTCTCTTATAGCTTCAGGGGTTTGATTTTCTTTCCCCTCCAAGAACACATTCATCTTCATCTGAGGAAACCATGGTGCTTAATGTGTTTTCAAACAGTAAAATATATACACAATGATGAAGATTTTGTAGTGCATTGTTGTGCTCTGAACTAGCATGGGCCAAGTTTTTCAAGTGTAATGTACTGCTATGCTCTCCCATAACAGCTGCCAAAAGACATTGCTAACTCTAGTAACAACGTAACATGAAGTATTTGGTTAAGAAGACAGATGTCTAGGACATTTGACCTTTTGACAAAACACGAAGGAAATAACAGTATTTTAAACTTGCTTGGAATTGAGATATTGCTGGTCTTTTAACATAGAATGACAGGAATATCTTCAGGATTTCATAATCAGTGAATAAGTGAAAAATAATAAAAAATTCTGACATCTGCCCTTTTAACAAAAGGCTATTCAAATGTCTGCTTCCCGAGCGTCAGTTGTTAACACGAATGGTATCTTGAAATCAGCTACCGCGATTTCGGCATAGTTATAGAAACAGACAGGAGGGTTTCATTACGGACGTGAGAGATTTCGTAGGAGGAGGAGGAGGAGGAGGAGTTGAAGAAAATTTGTTATGTAAAAGAACAAGGCGCCAATGTGAAAACGAGTGTCAATCATCGATACGCAGCAACGGGAAATATTATGGACAAATACAGCCAAACATTTCCTCCAAGTCCTGGTTCCACACAATTAAGGAAAATAAAAGTTTGTCATTTTCACATTTCGCATGAGATTTAATCATAGATCATTCCCCCACCATTTTCATCGAATACACGTTCCAGATAATCCTTATTGTGAATAAGGTGGAGTAACAGTACGAAATATCAATCACATTTTTTCGAATGTCCTAGGGTGGTTTGGTAAGTATGATAAATTTCCATGAAAGAATGGAACACCTTCATGGTTGGTAAGCTCGAGTATTCCAAGGATCGAAAAAAAAATCAACAATGTACAGAGTTCAGACCATTACTGTCCGCCGTCAGTTGGTCAGTGTGTCGACTGCGACTGAAATCGAAGAAAACCGAGATTCGTGTTGTTACTAAACTTTTTCGTTTGAAGGGTACGCCTGTCGCACAAATCAAAACAGAACTTGATGAAGTTCACGCGGACTCTGTACCATCTTTGAAGACCAATTACTTTTGGACTAATGAATCTGAGCGTGGTCGGACGTGCACTCCGGCCGTCCAGTTGAGATCGCCACAAAGGAAGCCATCGCAAAATCCATGATATGCTAATGCAAGACCGCCGAATAAAATATCGTGAGGTTGCTGAGACTGTAAGCATCTCAAATGAGGCAGGGCATGGTATCCTGCTAGGCGAATTGCCCATGAAGAAGCTGTGTGGAAGGTGTGTGCCGCGATTGCTCACAGACGACCAAAAGCGCATCCGGCACACCCCATTTCAACGCAATGTCTGGCGATGTTTAATCGCAATCCGCAAGACGTTTTGCACCGATTTAAGACCGTTGATCAAACTTCGATACATCATTACACAACGAAGTTAAAACGGCTTCAACACGATGGACAAAGGCTGCTGAAAGTGCGATTTAAGACCGTTGATCAAACTTCGATACATCATTACACAACGAAATTAAAACGGCTTCAAAACGATGGACAAAGGCTGCCGAAAGTGCAACGAAGAAGGCAGAGACCATTTTGTCAGCTGGTAAGGTGACTACCACCGGTTTTTGGGATTCCCTTCGAATAATCTTCATAGATTACTTGGAAAAAGGCCAGAACCTTAAATGGATTCTACACAACCGCGATAACAGTGGCTAAAGTGTGTGAACTGGGCTTTGAATTGGTTCCTCGTCCACCCTATCCACCAGGCTTACCTCAAATGACTTCTTTCTGTTCCCTAACTTCAAACTTTAGCTAGGTGAGGAGAACTTTTCCATCAAATGAGGAAGTGATAGTTGCAGTGAACGAGTGTTTTGCAAAGTTTGACGGAACCTGTTTTGTCGATGGCTGTAGGATCGCTGGACGAAACGCACATCCATCAAAGGAGAATATGTCGAAAAGTGAGGTGAGCTGTTTACGAACCAAACTTCTTGATTTTTAACAGACTTATCAAACCGCCCTCGTGAAGTGTCTGCAGATCAGGAAATTGATTCATATATGAGCTAATCAGATCTTATCAACCACTACAAATTAATATAGCCGCTCTCCTTCATCAAAATAATATATCAGTTCTAAAACAAGTTATCAAACTTTTCAATAAATTTAACGTTACCCAGTAAAATCGTAGAAAATTCCTAAAACACAGAGACGACTGTATGGCCTTCAGGGGAAAAAAGGAATTATTTAAATATCTTATCCACACCAGATGATGCGTGCCAAACTGTTTTATTACACACACTCATATCGCGCAAAAAACTGCGAACTGATCACTGTTGAACATCATTGGACCCTACTTCAGCATTTTGGAGACTTGAAATGACTAGAAATCTTTCTGCGCTCGTAATTAGGAAATGATTTTTCACCAGCTACTGATTGTGTACGAGAGCCATCGTGGACAAGAGAAGATAGGTGTAGCTGTTTACAAATTTGCCACTTACACAGGATGTACGGTTGTTGCCAAGCTGTTCGAGTTTGCTAATTCTGCAAAGACACATTGTGTTTCAGCAAAAATCATCATGATTTACAACACCATATCTTCTACACGAGTGAATGAAAATAGAAACTTGGATCTGTTTTAGCTTACGCATCAGCTGAGTTCCACGTTCATGTCGTTGACGATAGCGATCTGTCTGCTACATGGAGCGCGCTTGTTCATGTTGACGATGAGTCAATAAGGCAGCAACAAAAGTCGTGTTGCGTTCTCTGTTTCAACAAAAGGAGCAGTTCACTAACTGTGCGGCGTAGTTTCATGTGAAAGATCCCCTCTATGTGCCTCCCCCCCCCCCCCCCCATTCCAGACAAATTTCAAATTTGGGTGAGCTGCGACGCAGCACAACTCCAAACATGTTCGCAAAACTATGGGAAGAGTTTGACTGTCGTCTGAATGTTAGCCGTGCGTCTGCTGATGGGTACACTGAACATTTGCGAAAGATAAATGAAAACTTTGATTCTAAACGTATTCGTAAAAAGTGCCTCATGGTTGTATGTTTATGGATGTAAGACGTATTCAAATGGTTCAAATGGCTCTGAGCACTATGGGACTTAACATCTGAGGTCATCAGTCCCCTAGAACTTAGAACTACTTAAACCTAACTAACCTAAGGACATCACACACATCCATGCCCGAGGCAGGATTCGAACCTGCGACCGTAGCAGTCGCGCGGTTCCAGACTGCGCGCCTAGAACCGCTAGACCACCGCGGCCACCTGTAAGACGTGTAACATTGTAAAATCGGATGGTTCTTTTGAAAATAAAAAATATTATTGTCCTACATACAAGTTAAAACTAACAGCAAGTTTCTATATGCATTGGCCTACATGTAGAAGATTTCGAACTGTGGAATCGGATAAATCTTTTGGAAAGATCCTGTATCATCTTTCATGTACGTCTTTGCATTTAATAAAGATAAAACGTGCATCCCTTCAGTTAAATAAAATAAACGAACACAGTGCTGGTCTTTCCAACACTTCTTATTCTCCTTTACCCCACACAAAATCACTTCTTCCGCACTAAGAAACATCTTCAAAAGCAACTACTAACTTCAGAATCCAATCACGATTGGAATTTGGAATTCGGTAGAGCTTTTACATGGAGCAAAAAAGACTGTAGGAGTGGAAATTCGGCAGCCGATTGCATTTTCAGCACACGAACAGTGCTGAGATGACCAACCAGAAGCGCCATTGGAAAATCGGTTTACGGGAAATCACATATGGAACCCATTTAAACGTTGTAAATGACGTTTCTCCTTATCAAAATTCCAAAGCCTAGTCGAACTCAAAATTAATCACTTTCTTTGATCAACATTGCTTCCACCAAAACAGTCAGCATGTGTTTCTAAAATGTTGAACACTTGAAGCAAATTTCTTTTAACTGAATTGGCCGTCGGTATTTGGTAGAATAGGATAATAAGAAAACGAAAGGACGAGTTTCTTGACGCTCTTAACAGTTTTTATTTTTTTATTTAATCTCCTCACTTTGAGAGTTTAGTGATATATATGTAAGAAAATTATTTTAAAAAAAAGGTTCAAATGGCTCTGAGCACTATGGGACTTAACATCTGAGGCCATCAGTCCCCTAGAACTTAGAACTACTTAAACCTAACTAACCTAAGGACATCACACACATCCATGCCCGAGACAGGATTTTAGCCTGCGATCGTAGCGGTCGCGCGGTTCCAGACTGAAGCGCCTGGAGCCGCTCGGCCACTCTGGCCGGCAAGAAAATTATACTATATATTTATATTACGATGGTGCTGAGAAACATATTTAATCGTGCTGATGAAATGATAATAGTTAATCAAGGTACTGTTCGTGTTAGTAAATGACACTCGGAAAACCTAAATACTAGCAAAATAGTTTCAGTCCTAACCTGAGAATGCAACAGCGAAAACAAGTTTCCGAAATTATATTTTCGTCTTCCGCAGGTTGCTCGCCAAGTAAATATGGTGATCGGCAGACCCACAAATCGATAATTTCTTGAGTCAACTTAGCAGCGTCTCTGCAAATGGGTTCATAAAATTTGCGAACTGTGGAGTGCTGTACTGTATTGTGTGATCGTCACAGGATCTTCGGTATTTTGTACCTCGCGACAACTGTTGACTGTCTGAATGACGTCGCTGTGGTGGCACACAGCAGCTTCCCACACTGATAGTCTTTCTTGCCGTGAAGTTACGATGTGTCCCGAGTCCAACTAAAGGCTGCGCTGCGGTGTTTATCGTCGCTACATAGCTGGCTGCTCCTCACCGCCCTCTCCGGGCGTCATCGGGGAGTTTTAATGGTCTCATGATGATCGTACCACGGTCGAAACCGGTCATCTGATTAACAAATTTTAAAGTTTAACAACTTACACGCGATCCTAGACTGTTTTAAAAAGCTTTTATTCTAATTTTTGATCGCTGTTTTTCAAGAACAATGTTGCAAAACATGCATGTTGTAATGTTTATTAACTGCTGTACATGTATGAATCCGGCAGTGTGTCGGATAACACAATAACAATGCACATCAAATGTTCATCTTGGGGTTGAAGCTCTTTTTTACGTGTTTGCTTTAACAATACATGTGTTTTTGGATAGGGTCCGCCTTTAGCAAAACACAATTTTGTTTTTTAACCCAAACATGTTTCACTGCAGTTCCAGCATCTTCAGTGGGCTTTTATTTTATTGCTTTTTACCACATGGTGTGGTTTTTCTGGTGTATTGTGTTTCTACACTGAGTATTTTGTTCCACAGTTTGTCATCTGCAACCACTTACACGTTTTCTTTTTCCTCATCTTCATCACTGTCAAACACTACATATTGAGCTGTCACCGTCACTGTTTCACTGTTTACCAGCTGTTTCACTGTTTACCAGCTGTTTACAGCTGGTAGACATTGACAGTGAGAGCTCAATATGTAGTGTTTGACAGTGATGAAGATGAGGAAAAAGAAAACGTGTAAGTGGTTGCAGGTGACAAACTGTGGAACAAAACAGTCACTCTACAAACACAATACACCAGAAAAACCACACCATGTGGTAAAAAGCCATAAAATAAAAACCCATTGAAGATGCTGCAACTGCAGTGAAACATGTTTGGGTCAAAAAACAAAATTGTGTTTTACTAAAGGCGGAACCTGTCCAAAAACTTATGCACATCAAATTTGTTCCGTCTCGGAAACCGTTCGGAAGAGGGCATATGTCCATATGAAGTTTTTTTGCTTCAAATTATCGTTGCTGTCATATCCCTGAATATTTACCATTCCTCATGGGACACCGTGTTTATTGCTAACCAGGTGGAGCAGTTTTTTCAAGGATGTGGTTGGCTCTCCCACGGATGCCAATAATTGTGAGGGGATGTCTTCTACTCCAGGGGCCTTGTTTCCACTTGAGTCTTATAGGGCTCCCTCAGATTCTTTTCGCTGTGTCATATCTTTCATCTCATTTTCATGTTCTCTTTTCAAGTTCATTTCCGTTGTACATCCCTGCCACCTTTCAGCCTTCCCTTCCTGCCACCTGAGCTCTTAATATTCATTCGAGCAATTTATTTGTCGTAAATGTTCGTAAATGCAAGACAGGATGCGGGAGCCTCTAAGCTGAACCCGCGCCCGCCACGACAGGGTGCTGATCAGAGCGCGCAGCAGGGGGACGCGGCGAGGGCTCCGGGCTGTCTGCGGGGCGGACGCGCCTGACAAGGCACGCGATCGTGGCCGCCACACGCACGCCACTCAATCCTTGTATTGCGTGCGAGATCCGCATCCTCCTGAGCCCCATCTCTGGCGGTACTTTGTGTAGCTATTCATAAATGGTGTAACGGCTGGCGGCTCATGATGCAGAAGCGTTGTTTTCCGGAAGTCTTCCAAATTTTACCGACTGAAGTCTAGGGAACTGAGGTCTCGAAAGAAGTGCGGGGGTAGTAAAAACAATCGAAAGTGTAAGCCACTGCAGAGGGCCATTCACAATTAAAGCGCATTTTCACGCCACAGGCCACAGACACTTCCTTGAAGTTTTCTTCTGCGCGTCAGCAGTGCAGTCTACTTTTTCTGTGTACGCTATAATAGATGAATGTAGAACCAGAAGGAGGGAGGAGGTGAAATCGACGCCCGAACGTAGCCTACAGCGCCAGTGGGAGAGTTGGTGTACTGGTTAGGGCTCTAGACTCGCATTCGCGAGAATGGCAGTTCAGATCCCGTCCGGCTATCCAAATATAGGTTTCCCATCGTCTTCTCACATCAGTCAACGCAAATTCCAAGGTAGCTCCTCTTAAAAGAAAACAGTCGATTTCCCGCCGCCTCCTGTTTCCAATTCGAACTTGTGCTCCGTCCCTAAGTACTCTTTTGTCGAAGGGGATTCAAATCCTAATCTTCTTTCTTTTCTTTCAGCGCATACGAATACCTGGATGTAAAAATTTGTAGGGATATGCAATGGAGCGATCACATTACGCTCAACCACAGGGAAGGCATATGGCAGACATCGGTTCATTTATGCTTCAAATGGCTCTGAGCACTATGGGACTTAACTTCTGAGGTCATCAGTCTCCTAGAACTTAGAACTACTTAAACCTAACTAACCTAAGGACATCACACACACACACCCATGTCCGAGGCAGGATTCGAACCTGCGACCGTAGCCGTCGCACGGTTCCAGACTGTAGCGCCTACAACCGTTCGGCCACGCCGGCCGGCTCGGTTCATTTGCAGGACACTGGGAAAATGGGAACATGCAGTCAGTCTAGGACGGAGACTGCTTGTAATTCACTTGTCAGAATATTGGTGAAGTGTGTGGGGCCCATACCAACAAAGAAGGGCGGCACGGATTGTCACAGGTTTGTTGATGGCAACACGGGAATGCTGAAAAACCTGTGTTGGCAGACTCTTGAAGATAGACACAAATTATCCGCGATAGGCTACTTAAAAAATTTCAAGAACAAGTATTGAGTGAAGGAGATATTCTTCAGCCCCATACGTGAAACCCCCGTAGGGACCGTGAAGACAAAATTAGACTAATTAGAGCACGCGCAGAATCATTTAAGCAGTCATTATACGCAGGTTCCATTGTGGACTGGTACAGGAAGAAACCCTGACCATGCTAATTACCCTCTGCTATGCACTTAACAATAATTTACAGCGCATCCATTTAGGTATGTATGCAGAACAGCACCGAGAGTAGCGCCGAAGGTAAGAGGGAATTGATATTATGCTAAAAAAAATGAGTTCTCTTTTTTTTTGCAATTTTGGATAAAGAAGGGGTTATAGCTGTCATGTAAAAGTGTTTCAGCCAAATATTTTTTACTAATTTTGAGTTGAGACATGTCGAATTTTGACGCTCGAATAGACGTGGCTCAAAGTTTCCTTACACCCCTCACTGGAGTCCCAAAATGAATACTGTACAATATTGCAGTAACAGGCACCTGCTATGAAATACAGTACATGAAATGTATTCGGAGTTAAGAATATGGACAATCTTCAGTTGTATAACGGAATGACGACATTGAAAATTTGTTCCGTTAGATTATCCGAATACGCTTCACCGACAGACGCAAGCGTGCTCGGATAGCCGAAGTTGTTAAGGGGACTGCTTCCGACAAGCGGGAAATCTGAGTTCGAGTCCTCATCCGGCACAAATTTGCAATGTCGTCATTCCATTATACAGATGAAGATTGTCCATATTGGCTACTGCGAATACATTTCATGAATAACGTACAGTTTCAAGACTGAGTCTTCTATCTTCGATTATCCACATATTTCTCTGAACTCAGAGTGTGGATTTCGTAAGTTCAGAACAGAGAAGGATCACTGAACGGAATTATGTGGGAAAGATGCCCAAAAAGAAAAGTCTTTTGTAAACATTCTTTGTCTGTTGGTGTGATGGACGTAATTTTCGATTTCAATTGTGCTATATTTCTTCCAAATTAATCGTCGACAAAATGGGTGTGGAAACAAGATTTCGTTGCACTGCAACTCCACACGACCTTGGTGTAAGCCGAATAAAAAAATGCGAGTACAAGCGTATGGAGGTTCTCAAAAAGGAAAGAAGAAAGTACAGTAAGCATAAGGAGAAGCAAGAGGGCCAAGAATCGAAATCTGCAGAAAATGGCTCTGGATCCGACAGGTTTTAGAGAGTATGTTCAAATATAGCAACAATTTATGGAGGCTCTCAAAACGAAAGGAGAAAGTACAGTAAGCATAAAAAGAAGCAGGAGTGACAAGAAACAGAATCGGTAGCAAAGGACTGTGGATCTGGCATGTTTTAGAGAGTATTTAAATATAGCAACAATTGTGTATATTTTTTCTCTAAACCCTTTTCCTCGAAAATAAATTTTTTCCTGCGTTATCTTTTCTCTAAAGTTACTCATAAGATAGGAATGAAATTTTGAGATTAGCTTCTTGCTGCTCCCAGATATACTCCAACGAACCAGTTTTGTAATATTCTACACTACTATTGACAAGAAGAGAAACTGAAGTTGCAAATTATAATTCTTTTTTTGCTAAAATGAAGTGTAACAGCTTTGATTGACTGCTTTCTGACTAAATCCTAAGTTTCACCCTCCTCCTGCTAGTACCTTTCTAAGAACGGCATGTTACAGTAATTCATTTATAACAATCGACCGACAATATTTAGTAGCGTAACGCTGAAATACTTGTATTGTTTACTGAATTGTTATAATTCTTATGTGTGTGCTATCTGTGCAGATTCCAGAGAAAATAGTAAGAAAGTTTATGAGAACGTGAATTTTAAATGTCTTGGGGCAATTCAGATCAAAACTGGGTTAACGCTTCCTTACAAGAACGTCAGTAGGATACCAGCTTGGAGGGGAAGGGGTTGGGGGATAAATAATATTAGTTTCGGTGTGAGTAGGGGCACTGCTTTGAGATTTCACAACATGCGGTTTTGGGTACACTTGTGGCTGTCCGTTAAACCAGTGTTCGTAAAACTGCGGCCCGCGTTCTCGGCCGTGTTTTATAACACTCTGCATGTAACAAGTAACAGCCAAATGTAAAAACGTCAGCCAACATACAGAGATACTAATATTCTAACAAGGGAACCTCCCCATCGCACACCCCTCAGATTTAGTTATAAGTTGGCACAGTGGACGGGCCTCGAAAAACTGAACACAGATCAATCGAGAAAACAGGAAGAACTTGTGTGGAACTATGAAAAAATAAGCAAAATATACAAACTCAGTAGTCCATGTGGAAGATAGGCAACATCAAGGGTAGTGTGAGCTCAGGAGCGCCGTGGTCCCGCGGTTAGTGTGAGCGGCTGAGGAGCGAGAGGTCCTTGGTTCAAATCTTCCCTCGAGTGAAAAGTTTACTTTCTTTATTTTCGCAAAATTATGATCTGTCCGTTCGTTCATTGACGTCTCTGTTCACTATAATAAGTTTAGTGTCTGTGTTTTGGGACCGCACAGCAAAACCGTGCGATTAGTAGACGAAAGGACGTGCCTCTCCAATGGGAACCGAAAACATTTGATCCCTAGGTCATAGGTCAACCGATTCCTCCACAGGAAAACATCTGATATATTCTATACGACACTGGTGACGGCATGTGCGTCACATGACAGGAATATGTTGTCGACCCACCTAACTTGTACAGTTGGCGAATGAGTAAAAAGATTCTTCTACCTTGCCCTATTTAGGTTTTCTTGTGGATGTGATAACCACTCCCAAAAAGTGATGAAAACGTAAGAGTTTGTCACATAAACTGAAAATAAAAAATTAAACTTTTCACTCGAGGGAAGACTTGAACCAAGTACCTCTCGTTCCACAGCTGCTCACGCTAACCACGGGACCACGGCGCTCGGCAACTTACACTATTCTTGATGGTGCCTATCTTACGCATGGACTACTCAGTTTGTATATTTTACTTATTTTTCATAGTTCCACACAACTTCTTCCTGTTTTCTCGATTGATCTGTGTTCAGTTTTTCGAGGCCCATCCACTGTGCCAACTTATAACTAAATCTGAGAGGGGTGCGACGGGGAGGTTCCCTTGTAAGATGTGCTTACTTTTAATTGACGTTGGTGAATTCGGCCGTGAGCTAAGTGAAGGTGACCTTTTGCCTCGGGGGCACAGGGTTAAGTAGCGCGGCCACTGAAAACTTTCTAGTCCGCGTGCTGTTGGGCCACTGTGGGGTTAAAGTGTGTGGGAGGGATGATGTTTTATCGTTTACCTTCAACGCCGACAATGTATCGATCAGCTGCTACGATGTAAATTTCAAACAGAAATAACATGGAATCGTGAATACGCATTACAGAGTCGGTTAAGTTCAAATGCAGTACATACGAGATCTGTTCAAAAAATTCCGTAACATTCGTAATTCCGCGCCAATGGTGTGTTGGAGCGAAATGCGGTTGGCACCCCTGCAGACGTCTGTGTTTAATGTGTAAGTAAGTTTCACTGTTGCACGTCTGTTAGTTTTTGTTCAGTGGTGTAGTGTGTAGCACGTCGTGCCGCACAGTTTGCGAAATTCGAGATGGCGGACTTAGAGGAGAAACGAGTCTGCATTAAATTTTACTTGAAACTCAAGATAACCTTTACAAAAAAAATGGCTCTGAGCACTATGGGACTCAACTTCTCAGGTCATTAGTCCCCTAGAACTTAGAACCAGGTAAACCTAACTAACCTAAGGACATCACACACATCCATGGCCGAGGCAGGATCCGAACCTGCGACCGTAGCGGTCTCGCGGTTCCAGACTGCAGCGCCTAGAACCGCACGGCCACTTCGGCCGGCTAACCTTTACAGAGGCACACCAAATGATGCAGGAAGCCTACAGTAATGAGTGCTTAAGTCAGTGTCACGAATAGTTCTCACGGTTTAAAAATAGCCGGACGGAAGTTAAAGATGACCCCCGTTCAGTACGCCCTTCGACGTCTAACCGGCGACACTCATGCCAGGAACTTCAATGAAATTGTGCGTGCCATCGAAGACTGGCTGTCCGGGAGATTGCAGAAGAGTGTATCACTTCAGTTGGATCATGTCATTACATCCTGACACAGCATCCTGGAATGCATCGTGCTGCCGCCGAGTTCGTCCCACGGCTCACGAGTCCAGACCAGAAAGACGTTCGCCTCGCAATCTGTGAAGATCTTTTTTGGATGGCGCAAATGAGAACGAGACGTTCCTTAAGAGAATCACAACTGGTGATGAGACGTGGGTCTACGGTTATGATGTTGAGACCAAGGTTCAATCTTCACAATGCGTCGGAAAAAATACTCGAAGAACAAAAAAAGCTCGTCAAGTCATGTCAAATGTCAAAGCCATGCTGCCATCTTTGACTTGCAAGAATTAGTTCTTCATGTGTTCGTGCCACAGGGCAAACTGTTAATCGATGGTACTACTGGGGCGTGTTGCGACGCCTGAGTGAAAATGATGACGCACCCGCATATTAGTGCGTGACTACTGCACGATAAACGAAATCACAGTGCTACCTCATACTCCGTACTCGCCAAAATTGGTTCCTGCGCCTTTTTTTTTTATTTCTACAGCTGAAAACCCTGTTGAAAGGACGAAGATTTGCAACGATAGGCGGGATAAAAGAAAATTCACGGACGGCGCGATCCAGCAAGAGGCGTACCAAGACTGCTTCTGGAACTGGAAACGGCGTTGGGTGCGGTGTATCAATTTGAGGAGAGAATTTCAAAGGAGACCACGCACAATAAGTAAGAGTTAAGGGTAGAAAAAGTTTTTGGACGAAGTTCCGCAATTTTTTGAACAGACCTCGCATTCGTAGCAAGGAATATGAAATTAAATTCAGGCTCTTGTGATTGAACGCAACGACTAGTAGAAAAGCGGCATTCAAAACATTTAGTAAATATTTATGATTTTGTCGCATACTGCACAGTGCATTTAAAGAAACCAGTTATTAATCAACTACTCATATGGTCAGACGGCACAACAACACTTCCTCATAAGTTTCCTTTCATTTACGTCTATGGTCACAATCTTTTCTGTTTAACAGATTACCGGTTTCGGTCTTTAATGACCATCATCAGATCTGCAGCAAAAGTGGGAGAAATACAAATACACTCGAAAACTGTATACAGCTTAAGAACAATACATAGAGCACATTGAAAAGTAGTACTGACAAAATCTACATTTGTGCGCTTTAAATGTGAAGAAGCATACCTGTCTCATAAAAGCAAAGTCCTAATGCACTGCAGCCATAGTGGCATAGTCAGCTGTTAAATGCGGAATCGGCACCAGCATCGTCAGATACATATAAATCACATCACATGCACGAGTCATGTTGAAATTTGTTGTTGTTGTTGTTGTGGTCTTCAGTCCAGAGACTGGTTTGACGCAGCTCTCCATGCTACTCTATCCTGCGCAAGCTTCTTCATCTCCCAGTACCTACGTGATCCCTTGATGCCTCAGAACATGTCCTACCAACCTATCCCTTCTTCTAGTCAAGTTGTGCCACAAACTCCTCTTCTCCCCAATCCTATTCAACACCTCCTCATTAGTTATGTGATCTATCCATCTAATCTTCAGCATTCTTCTGTAGCACCACATTTCGAAAGCTTCTATTCTCTTTTGGCTAAATTATTTATCGTCCACGTTTCACTTCCATACGTGGCTACACTCTATACAAATACTTTCGCAAAAGACTTCCTGACACTTAAATCTACATTCGATGTTAACAAATTTCTCTTCTTCAGAAACGCTTTCCTTGCCATTGCCAGTCTACATTTTATATCCTCTCTACTTCGACCATCATCAGTTATTTTGCTCCCCAAATAGCAAAACCCCTTTACTACTTTAAGTGTTTCATTTCCTAATCTAATTCCCTCAGCATCACCCGACTTAATTCGACTACATTCCATTATCCCAGTTTTGCTTTTGTTGTTATTCATCTTATATCCTCCCTTCAAGACACCGTCCATTCCGTTCAACTGCTCTTCCAAGTCCTTTGCTGTCTCTGACAGAATTACAATGTCATCGGCGAACCTCAAAGTTTTTATTTCTTCTCCATGGATTTTAATACCTACTCCGAATTTTTCTTCTGTTTCCTTCACTGTTCGCTCAATATACAGATTGAACAACATCGGGGAGAGGCTACAACCCTGTCTCACTACCTTCCCAACCACTGCTTCCCTTTCATGCCCCTCAACTCTTATAACTGCCATTTGGTTTCTATACAAATTGTAAATAGCCTTTCGCTCCCTGTATTTTACCCCTGCCACCTTCAGAATTTGAAAGAGATTATTCCAGTCAACATTGTCAAAAGCTTTCTCTAAGTCTACAAATGCTAGAAACGTAGGTTTGCCTTTCCTTAATCGTTCTTCTAAGATAAGCCGTAGGGTCAGTATTACCTCACGTGTTCCAATATTTCTACGGAATCCAAACTGATCTTCCCCAAGATCGGCTTCTACTGGTTTTTCCATTCGTCTGTAAAGAATTCGCGTTAGTATTATGCAGCCGTGACTTATTAAACTGATAGTTCGGTAATTTTCACATCTGTCAACACCCGCTTTCTTTGGTATTGGAATTATTATATTCTTCTTGAAGTCTGAGGGTATTTCGCCTGTCTCACACATCGTGCTCACCAGATAGTACAGTTTTGTCAGGACTGGCTTTCCCAAGGCCGTCAGTAGTTCTAATGGAATGTTGTCTACTCCCGGGGTTTTGTTTCGACTGAAGTCTTTCAGTGCTGTGTCAAACTCTTCACGCAGTATCATATGTCCCATTTCATCTTCATCTACATCCTCTTCCATTTCCATAATATTGTCCTCAAGAACATCGCCCTTGTATAGGCCCTCTATATACTCCTTCCACCTTTCTGCTTTCCCTTCTTTGCGTAGAACTGGGTTTCCATCTGAGCTCTTGATATTCATACAAGTGGCTCTCTTCTCTGCAAAGGTCTCTCTAATTTTCCTGTAGGCAGTATCTATCTTACCCCTCATGAGATAAGCCTCTACATCCTACCATTTTGCGGTTCCTGTCGACCTCATTTTTGAGACGTTTGTATTCCTTTTCGCCAGATTCATTTACTACATTTTTATATTTTCTCCTTTCATCAATTAAATTCAATATTTGTTCTGTTACCCAAGGATTTCTACTAGCCCTCGTCTTTTTACCTACTTGATCCTCTGCTGCCTTCGCTACTTCATCCCTCAAAGCTACCCATTCTTCTTCTATTGTATTTCTTTCCCCCATTCCTGCCATTTGTTCCCTTACGCTCTCCCTGAAACTCTGTACAACCTCTGGTTTAGTCAGTTTATCCAGGTCCCATCTCCTTGAATATCCACCTTTTTGCAGTTTCTTCAGTTTTAATCTACAGTTCATAACCAACAGATTGTCGTCAGAGTCCACATCTGCCCCTGGAAAGGTCTTAAAATTTAAAACCTGGTTCCTAAATCTCTGTCTTACCATTATATAGTCTATCTGAAATCTGTCAGTATCTCCATGCTTCTTCCATGTATACAACCTTCTTTTATGACTCTTGAAGCAAGTGTTAGCTATGATTAAGTTGTGCTCTGTGCAAAATTCTACCAGCCGGCTTCCTCTTTCATTTCTTAGCCCCAATCCATAATCACCTACTACATTTCCTTCTCTCCCTTTTCCTACTACCGAATTCCAGTCACCCATGACTATTAAATTTTCGTCTCCCTTCACCATCTGAATAATTTCTTTTATTTCATCATACATTTCTTCAATTTCTTCGTCATCTGCAGAGCTAGTTGGCATATAAACTTGTACTACTGTAGTAGGTGTGGGCTTCGTATCTATCTTGGCCACAATAATGCGTTCACTATGCTGTTTGTAGTAACTTACCCGCATTCCTATTTTTTTTTATTCATTATTAAACCTACTCCTGCATTACCCCTATTTGATTTTGTATTTATAACCCTGTATTCGCCTGACCAAAAGTCTTGTCCCTCCTGCCACCGAACTTCACTAATTCCCACTATATCTAACTTTAACCTATCCATTTCCCTTTTTAAATTTTCTAACCTACCTGCCCGATTAAGGGATCTGACATTCCACGCTCCGATCCGTTGAATGCCAGTTTTCTTTCTCCTGATGACGACGTCCTCTTGAGTAGTCCCCGCCCGGAGATCCGAATGGGGCACTATTTTACCTCCGGAATATTTTACCCAAGAGGACGCCATCATCATTTATCCATACAGTAAAGCTGCATGCCCTCGGGAAAAATTACGGCCGTTGTTTCCCCTTGCTTTCAGCCGTTCGCAGTACCAGCACAGCAAGGTCGTTTTGGTTAGTGTTACAAGGCCAGATCAGTCAATCATCCAGACTGTTGCCCCTGCAACTATTGAAAAGGCTGCTGCCCCTCTTCAGGAACCACACGTTTGTCTGGCCTCTCAACAGATACCCCTCCGTTGTGGTTGCACCTACGGTACGGCTATCTGTATCGCTGAGGCACGCAAGCCTCCCCACCAACGGCAAGGTCCATGGTTCGTGGTTTATGGGGGGGGGGGGGGGGGAAGCTTATAAAGCAAAAAAAAAAAACGATTTTGTGCCCAGTGCCTACTTTGCTTTATTTGACAATGTTTTACCCTAATCACTCCCCGCCTCTGTTATATATAGTGTGCTCGCAAGTTCTCCTAGTATTGAGTATATCACATATTTACTTCGTTTTAATACGTTTTACGCATGACTCTAGAGGGTTCTTGTTCCTCCTTTATTCGTTTCATAGACTGCATTAATCAGATAATGTAGATCATCCACTGTTATGGAATTTTATCGCAGGGTAGGAGGGGCCCTCTGCCGGCCACGTTCCTCCAACCACTTCCCGCCTGTGCGGAATTCTAGAGTTAGCGCTGACAGAGGGCGCTGATTATGTGCAGAACTACACTCCTGGAAATTGAAATAAGAACACCGTGAATTCATTGTCCCAGGAAGGGGAAACTTTATTGACACATTCCTGGGGTCAGATACATCACATGATCACACTGACAGAACCACAGGCACATAGACACAGGCAACAGAGCATGCACAATGTCGGCACTAGTACAGTGTATATCCACCTTTCGCAGCAATGCAGGCTGCTATTCTCCCATGGAGACGATCGTAGAGATGCTGGATGTAGTCCTGTGGAACGGCTTGCCATGCCATTTCCACCTGGCGCCTCAGTTGGACCAGCGTTCGTGCTGGACGTGCAGACCGCGTGAGACGACGCTTCATCCAGTCCCAAACATGCTCAATGGGGGACAGATCCGGAGATCTTGCTGGCCAGAGTAGTTGACTTACACCTTCTAGAGCACGTTGGGTGGCACGGGATACATGTGGACGTGCATTGTCCTGTTGGAACAGCAAGTTCCCTTGCCGGTCTAGGAATGGTAGAACGATGGGTTCGATGACGGTTTGGATGTACCGTGCACTATTCAGTGTCCCCTCGACGATCACCAGTGGTGTACGGCCAGTGTAGGAGATCGCTCCCCACACCATGATGCCGGGTGTTGGCCCTGTGTGCCTCGGTCGTATGCAGTCCTGATTGTGGCGCTCACCTGCACGGCGCCAAACACGCATACGACCATCATTGGCACCAAGGCAGAAGCGACTCTCATCGCTGAAGACGACACGTCTCCAATCGTCCCTCCATTCACGCCTGTCGCGACACCACTGGAGGCGGGCTGCACGATGTTGGGGCGTGAGCGGAAGACGGCCTAACGGTGTGCGGGGCCGTAGCCCAGCTTCATGGAGACGGTTGCGAATGGTCCTCGCCGATACCCCAGGAGCAACAGTGTCCCTAATTTGCTGGGAAGTGGCGGTGCGGTCCCCTACGGCACTGCGTAGGATCCTACGGTCTTGGCGTGCATCCGTGCGTCGCTGCGGTCCGGTCCCAGGTCGACGGGCACGTGCACCTTCCGCCGACCACTGGCGACAACATCGATGTACTGTGGAGACCTCACGCCCCACGTGTTGAGCAATTCGGCGGTACGTCCACCCGGCCTCCCGCATGCCCACTATACGCCCTCGCTCAAAGTCCGTCAACTGCACCTACGGTTCACGTCCACGCTGTCGCGGCATGCTACCAGTGTTAAAGACTGCGATGGAGCTCCGTATGCCACGGCAAACTGGCTGACACTGACGGCGGCGGTGCACAAATGCTGCGCAGCTAGCGCCATTCGACGGCCAACACCGCGGTTCCTGGTGTGTCCGCTGTGCCGTGCGTGTGATCATTGCTTGTACAGCCCTCTCGCAGTGTCCGGAGCAAGTATGGTGGGTCTGACACACCGGTGTCAATGTGTTCTTCTTTCCATTTCCAGGAGTGTATATTTCCTTTCATTTGTGGCTCCTTTAGCGATTTGTTTTATGTTGTTTATATTACCCGGTGCAATACAACGTTGTTTAATATTTATGTTATTGCCTAGAATATTGGCACTAGAGCACATGTCAACCACTGTTTTTTAACTCTTCGTCTTTTTAACAATATTACTTTTGCCGTGTTCTTTTTATTGCTTTTTATTACTGTAACACTTTTTATACTTTATCAGCTTAGTACAGACTGTAACTATTATATCCCCCTTTTTTTCGCTGTTTCAATTAATTAATGAAAACTACTGTATGCTGGCATTGGCGACATCTGGTCAACTTACTACAAAAACACCTTGTGGCTACTGTACGGCAGCATGTTTTAAACAGTACTTTTACTGACAACATGACTCGTGCATGTGATGTGATTTATATGTATCTGACGATGCTGGTGCCGATTCCGCATTTAACAGCTGACTATGCCACTATGGCTGCAGTGCATTAGGACTTTGCTTTTATGAGACAGGTATGCCTCTTCACATTTAAAGCGCACAAATGTAAATTTTGTCAGTACTACTTTTCAATATGGTCTATGCATTGTTCTTAAGCTGTATACAGTTTGCGAGTGTATTTATATTTCTCCCATTTTTGCAGCAGATCTGATGATTGTCATTAAAGACCGAAACCGGTAATCTGTTAAACAGAAAAGATTGTGACCATAGACGTAAATTAAAGGAAACTTATTACATATACGGGTCACTGTGTTTTTTCGCGACGATGTCGCAGCTTGTGAAACACTTCGTGAGTCTCTGAGGGTGGCAGCAATGTGAAACAGTCGACAGGAAGGGTTCCGAATCATGCCGACTTGTAACGGTCAGTACTTCGGGGCCGAAGGCCAACTTAACGCGCCCTTACCCCCCCCCCCCCCCCTCTCACTCCTTAACTTACATATCCATCTGACGGTCATCATCGAAGAAATTTTTACGGATACATGCTGAGAAAAACACCGCCGAAGGTGTCCGCAGCTTGATCCAGGAAAACAGAGCGCGAACAGGAATCGTACACGACTACCGCCCCTCCCCCGGGACTTCCACCTCCAGCTGCGGGCCGCGGCGATTGGAACCTGGTAGAGGGAGCGGATTTCGGCTTCGCCTGTGCAGGAAAACCAAACGAGGTGCAAGGACGGTGCGCAGAGCAGGGGGCCGCGCAACACGGGGAGGGGAGCAGCAGAGGGCTGGCCGGCTGGCGGAAGCTGGAAGCACGGCGCGCTGCGGCTGTACCAGCTGCACGTGAACCAGCAGTCGTCTCGCAGCAGCAGCTCTCTGTGTCGTAGGAGCAGCAGCGTCTGTCGTTACTGTATTATCTGTGTATGCTGCAGTGACGCGTCAAAATTGTCACTGCAGTATTCCTACTGAGGCCGTACGGAAATGTCCATTAGGCTACGGTCACACCGGACGCGCCTCGCTCGACGCCTAGGTACCTCTCGACTCGTCTGGTGGCAAGCCCTTGGATGGTGCGTGGCCACACCGCCGTGTTGCTCCCTCGCACCGTCTGAATGTCTCTTCCAAGGCTGAATCATAAGATGCTTCTGGCAGAAAATACAGGGTGTTCGGAAACTCCCGTTACAAACTTGTAGGACTTCTAGAGGAGACTGTGCAGGTAATACAGACTGTCTAACGAAAGACGCCCGAGATGGGTCCGTGGTTCGCGCCCGACTCTCGAACAATAATCAGATCATGATATTTGGTTTGTGGCGCTCAACTACGCGGTTATCAGCACCCGTACAAATTCCCAGTCTGTACACAGTCCAATTTCGCCACTTCCCCGAATGATGATGGAATGACGTGGACAACACAAACACCGTGTCCCTGGACGGAGACAATCCCCCACCGGGCCGGGAATCGAACCCGGGACCCCGTGATCCAGAGGCAGCAACGCTAGCCACTAGACCAAGAACTGCGGACGACAGAAATCTGCTGGTAGTCGGATGTCCCCTGAGTTAAGCATAACCAACGTTGACACCTGATTAACTTAAGCCTACCTTTGTTTACAATACAGTAGCTGCTCAAAGTGATGTCCCTCTGTGGCAAGAGCAGCCTAACATCTCCTGAACACATTAGCAAACACTCGACGAATTTCGGCTGCCGAAATCTGGGAAATGACTAGCCGAATCCTGTCTTCCGACTCTTCGAGCGCGTGGCAATTGGTTGCATACACCTTGTCTTTTAACATTCCCCAAAGATAAAAATCACACGGATTTGGATCTGGAGAAAGACGAATTGACTCCACGATCGTGTCATCAAAAGCACTGTCACAGAAGCATTGGCGATGTGTGGTCTTGCAATGTTCTGTATGAAATAACCGTACACCTTTCAGGAGGTTGTAGTACTCGAAAAAAAAAAAAGAAAACAAAAAAAACAAAAAAAGGATGTGGTATATTGTTCACATACTTGTGAGAACATTCTGTTTCGTGGAAAAAGATTGGTCAAATAATTCGTCTTGCACTAATTGCACACCACACTCCTGTTTTAAAATCATGCAGAGGTTCTTGATGTAATTTACGAGGATTTTCGGAGCTGCAACATCGATTGTTCTGAGAATTTACGTACCCTGACAAATGCAGTCATGCTTCATTAGAAAAATAAGCAACTCAGGAAATTTGTGGTAAGTTCCTATGGGCTCAAAGTGCAGAGGTCATCGGTCCCTAGGGTTACACACTACTTAATCTACCTTAATCTACCTCGCGCTGAGGACAACACACACAGCCATGCCCGCGGGAGGACTCGACCTTCCGACGGGGAGAACCGCGCGTACCGTGGCAAGGAGCCCTAGACCGCGCGGTGGAAACTCAGGATCAGCTTCCCCATCGAGCACAGACAGTGACGGCCAGTTGCAATAACGACGTCGAGGAACAGCACCTGAGTTACTCGCCTGATGCACTGCCGTTATTTTGTTTGGTTTCAGTTTCAGAGTGTCCACAGCTCTGTGAGCAGATGCTCGTGACACGCCGGTCTGAAGTGTGAAGCGGCAGACGGCGCAGAGATTTTCTCCGACTTCTTTCCAAGGCCTCCCATATCTCGTCTAATTCATTTTCGGTCAAAACACTGCATTCTCGAGGCCTTCGTTTGTGTAACACAGATCCAGTCTCTTGAAATTTCTTCATTATCAGCGTATCGTCGAATTATTGGGAACACGCACACCGGGGATTCCAAGCCGACACTCCACATGCGATTCTGTTTTTGCATAGTTCAACACATGAAACGCTTGTTGCCGGCCGCTGTGGTCGAGCAGTCCTAGGCGCTTCAGTCCGGAACCGCGCGGCTGCTACGGTCGCAGGTTCGAAGCCTGCCTCCCGCATGGATGTGTGTGATGTCCTTAGGTTAGTCAGGTTTAAGTAGTTCTAAGTCTAGGGGACTGATGACCTCAGATGTTAAGTCCCATAGTGCTTAGAACCATTTGAACCATTTTGAAACGCTTGTTTATTCTTCGTATATACCATACCGAGTGGAAACTCGACAGGAAACTCAAAACAAAACACTCAGTCGTTCAGTATAGAACACATGCGCACGTGTTTCTGTCTGAGAACCGGGCCCAGCAACATACGGGCAGGGAAAGTTCCAGAGTCGGTGCAGTTGCGAAACTGACTTCTAGCAACAATATTTGAAGCGATTAAACTTGACGATGTAACTAAAAAGAAAACACCAGTACAGTCAGTCGCACAGTGTAGGGGCCACGCGCAGAAATATTGGTGTCCGAGAACTACGCATAGCGACAACAGGGAGACGGAGCGGCAACAGCCGGCAAACGCACCACGTGACCCGCTGGCCGCCCTCCCGGGCCTCTTTCGTTTGACAGCCTGCATTTTAAATTGAAACCCACGTCCAGAAACGTACGGTTTCCGTGCTACAACCATTTTAAAATACGTTGGTAACGCGACCACTTTTACAAGTAATTTATTAGGCATGACCCAGTATATCACGTCTTTTACAATTTAACTCATTAATATCCAAAGAAATTTCTCGTGCACTCGTTGACGGGTTCTCTTCAACGAGATGAGGTGCGGCTTGTCACAAGTCGGGTGTGCGGCGTCTCCTCGGAACACCACAGTCACGCCTGCTCACGGTGAAGGTAGCTTTCCTCGAAGCCGTCGCGTAATTGTGACGAAAAGGGTATGCGTTGGAGTCGGACGTTGTGGATAACGATCTTGATAAAGGGGACGAGTAGGTCTTCCATTACGGTGAGCTTCGCCATACAGAAGTATCACGTCGGTGTATTCTGGAAACGTGTACTCAACCGTGTTGCTCGGTCACAGAAACGTGAATGACGCTCGAACTGGGTCAAGAGATAGGATTAGACGTCAAATGACAGCAGTCGATTCTACGTAAGCAACACTCCACCATAACTACCCCGGCAAATATATTTTCAAACGGCTGTAGCATCGAAACGGTACGTTTCCGGACGTGGGTTCCCATCCAAAATATTGTCTACTCAGTTCCCTCTGCAAGTCCTAGAAGTTTATAATGGGAATTTTCGAACGCACAGTGTTTCATTGAAATACGAGCTGTTGAGGAAACTACCATCGTGCCGGGTACATCGTATTAATTACGAGAGAAGTGAACGTTGTGAATTAAAGATGTTGTGCAAAAAAATTCAGGAATTTCAAGGCAAATTTTTCGGTTACTTACATATAACTGTGAAATCCTGGCATCTTTCTCACGGTTGTTACAGAAAAACTGCAAATTTTTGCATTTCAAAACTGTAGATAGTAACATTAGAGAAGAAACAAACGAAATTACGTAATCAGCAGCGTTTACCAGGCAGTGTAATCGTCGATGTCACTTGGCAACTGGCCAGGAAGGACGAACATGCCAGGTGATTAGCTTAGTCACCTAGCGCCGAGTGCGGCCGGTCTCCCAAGTCCACGCGTTTGTTTACCAAGGTTGAGTCGCCTGGTGAATCGCGAGGTACCTAGGCGCCAACAGAGGTGCGTACTGTGCGGCCGTAACCTTCCCCCCGTCACTCACTTAGTAGTAACTACTTTAACCTTGCTCGTTTCCTTTTAAAAAAAACTACAAAGATATGTGAGACCAGAGTTTGTCCTGGCGTATACAATTTTCAAACAACTTACGGGAATTCAGCCAGATAATATTTACTGCGACCGCCGATCAGTGGGACGTGCCGTTTACCGGAAACGTACTCACACTGACCTGTATTTATAGGCTGATAGTTGTCACCATCTGGCTCAGCGTGAAGGGGTACTTCGTACCTTGGTACACCGTTTGGAAACGTGTTTCTCTACACGGAAATAACTATCCGTAGCAGTGTCGGTACAGATCAAAGGAAGCACTGTTTCGGCCAGCTACCTCACGACACCGCCGCTCGGCGCTATGGTATGTTTATATCTCGCGTTGTGCCGTCTGTTGTATAGAGTTCTTAGGTGCTATCTGTTCGCTTGCTGCTATAGAGTTCTTAGCTGCTGTGTATTCGCTTGCTGCCTAAGTTTTTCAGAAGGAAAAGTGCAGTGGGCGAGGCTTGTGGAATATACGAAGCAAGCAATACAAGGATAACAATAAAAACCAAGACGCTCTGCAGAGAACTGCTGCTACATTTGGTTCTCACTTTCATAAGCAACACCGAAACTGACGACACTGTTCAGGAAGTAGTTTTCGATGATATGTATGAAATCATACTAAATAAAGAAAAGTTCGGTAACAAGGATATTTAAATCTGTTTTTCAATTAAAACTTACCTTTTCATAATCACTCAGGACTGTCACCAGTGCTCCACAAAGTTCAATTACTATTTGAGAATTAGCTTTCTTCGAAATGTGAAATAAATACACAAGGCTTCAAAATGAAACTCCCGCTGCCAAAAGACGAAAGGTAACAGCAAGTCTCTGATAGACTGTAACGGCTTTCCGGTTTAAAAAAAAAAAATTGGTCGCACCATATTTGTCAGACATTCAACATCGGTAGATGACATTCAAGAAAAGTTATGGAAATCAGACCTAGCTCCTGTAACAAGTTATTTCGATAGTTGTTTTTGTACTATGTTTTCGTCCACCAACTACGCCGACACCTTTCATTTTATTTGCGAGAACCTTTGAGTATTAACGATGCACCACCACTTATCATTACGCTTCGAGAAATGTTTGCCGCCACTGAGTACAGAGTCAACAATAAACAAAAGTCGGAAAATGTTGCGAAACACCGCAGGAAACATGTTTCCAACAGCAACTAGTTTCCAGTGGCAATGTGTACGCGACATTAGTTGCCTCATGTAAACATCAGTACGGACAACGTATTAGAATCTGGGCTGTGGTACGAAACGTAAGCTTTACAAACATGTTTGTTACAATTTGAGCACTTCATAGGGGCGCTACTGTCATAAAGTGAGGGGTAGAACTTGTATCTGGCACGTTTGGAGACTTGATTTGCGCCACTGGAGTTTGGAGTTGAAGGATTTCCTGTTTGTGTTCTTCAAACAACAGTCGCTCATTGTCCATTTCGTGGTAGCATTTTTCTAGCTTCCTTGTAAGGAGTGACTAGGAGTATTGCCAGTTCATTGGAAGTCCTCGACCCCCTAATGCATAGGATGTGAAGAAATTGCCGTATGTGATATTTTGTTCTTTCACCTCACGTTTCAGATCCATGAGAAACAGCATGCTTCGATATTTCCAAGGCAACTTGCCTGTTATAGGTTTGAGTTTCGAAACATAAGAGGTACCACTACCGTACAATACAATACCCATATTTTCGTCCCATATTTTGCTGATTTATTTGATATATACACTTTCAGGCAAAAATGACGCACTACGAAGGAATTGGTAGATGTTATGCACATGTGCAGACAAACAAATGATCACAATTTTAGAAAAATTGGACGATTTATTCAAGAGGCAGGGCTTCATGAACGGAGCAATTGAGTAACACATTCGTCCACCTCTGGCCCTTGTATGAGCAGTTGCTAGGCTTGGCATTCATTGACAGAGTTGTTTGGTGTCCTCCTAACGGACATCGTAGCAATTCTGTCCGACTGCCGCCTTAGACGGTCAAAATGCCGAGCTGATTCGACGGCACTGCCCGGAATGCTCCGACGTTGTCAATTCGGCGACCTTTATGGGCAACGTAGGGTTCAGTAAGCAAGAAGACGAGCAGTAGAAATTCTCGCCTTGTGTGGGCGGGCGTTATCTTGCTGAAATGTAGGCCCAGGGTGATTTGCGATGAAGCGTAACAAAACGGGGCGCACAATATCGTCGAGTGCTGCTGTACCGTAAGGGTGCCGCGAATTACGGTCAGATAGGTCCTTTATGAAAAATAGCCACTCTCGGTTGTCGGACCTACGGCATGTGACAGTCAACTTGGTGTCCCACTGCTGCCTGGGGCGTCTCTAGACAGGTTTTCGTTGGTCAACAGAGCTCAGTTAGCAGTGGGACTCAGCACTGAAGACAATTCTACTCCATTGAATGAGACTGGAGGCCGAGGAAGTGTCTGGAGACACCCCGCACAGCGCGCGATACCAACCTGAGCGTCGCCTGCCACACGGCCCCAAAACACGGACTGAGTGTCGGGGGTGCCATTCACTTCATCAGCGGCAACCTTACGGTACAGCGGTACGTCGACGATATTTTACGCCCCGTTTTGTCGCCCCTCACGTCAAGCCATCCGAGAAATACATTTCAGCAAGATAATGCCCGCCCACACAAGGCGAGAGTTTCTGCTGCTCGTCTTCATGTTTGCCGGACCCTACCTTGGTCAGCAAGGTCACCGCCTCTCCAATTGAGAACGTTTGGAACATTACGGGCAGGAGCCTCCAACCAGCTCGGGATTTTGACGATCTAAAGCGCTAATTGGACAAAATTCTGCACAGTATTCCGCTAGAGGACATTCAACACCTCTGTCAACCACGCCAAGCCGAACACCTTCTTGCGAAGGGCCAGAGGTGGACCAACGCATCATTGATTTCCTCAATATGTAAAGCTCTTTCCCTTGAATAAATCAGCCATTTTTTTCTTAAATTGTTATCATTTGTTTGTGTGTAAACGCATATCACATCTACCGATTTTCGTCCCATTCGGATAATTCCTTTTTTTTTACTTTATTTTATTTTATTTGTCTTACGTTAGAGTGTATTATAGGAATCGGGAACATCTGCGGAAAGACACCAATTGCTCTTCTGTGGTTATATTTCCGCCGGGATTATACAGTTTCATAAGTATTTCTCCTAACTTTTCTCACAGATACTATCTAATTATTTGCTACGGATATTCTTACATGTTGTGAATTTTTAAACCACCGGGTCATACAGACAGAAGCTATACAAGTGTACGAAACTAAACAATAAGAAGGAGGAGAAAGCTACTTCTTTGCACGTGACCCGAAAGTTATGTAGAATGCATAGAAAAATAAAGTCATCAAGAGTCTGCACAGAAAAATAAAGTCATCAAGTGTCGAACACTAGTGTTTAAATATAAAAACGTTATGAAATAACAAACTCGTTTTCAAGCAACCGTAACCAGAAGGTAACACCAGGGTTAATACTACACTGCTGTCACCCTACGTGGCTGCGGTGGTAATAGAAAGCAGCCGTTGCGTTTGATCATCTTCGAGGTCGCGTTCAAGAATATAACGCAAGATCTCATGTTGCCTGTGGTATAAGAGGTATTAGAGATAAAGCCAGTGAACTACTTATAGATGTTGACTCTGAAATTATTGGTATATCAGAGCACCACTTAAATAATTTGACAATTCAGAGGCTTCCTTTACCAAGCTTCCGATTAACTGGCTGTTTCTCAAGGAGTTCTTTGCGGGGTGGGGGAGTGCTATGTACGTAAAAGGAGTTCTTCCATTTGAATCCATAGACGTATCACGACACTGCACTGAACAGATATTTGAATGTTGTGCAGCGGTAGTTGAATTTAGTGAAGCTAAACTTCTAATTGTTGTTGTTTATAGGTCCCCTAACCCCGACTTCAGAGCATTTCTGGTCAAGCTAGAGAGTGTTCTTGTGTCACTTTGTAGGAGGTACCAGAAACTAGTTACCTGTGGTGATTTCAATATAAATTTTGTATATGATGGTGCAAGAAAAAGGATGTTGAAACTTCCTGGCAGATTAAAACTGTGTGCCCGACCGAGACTCGAACTCGGGACCTTTGCCTTTCGCGGGCAAGTGCTCTGCCATCTGAGCTACCGAAGCACGACTCACGTCCGGTACTCACAGCTTTACTTCTGCCACTATCTCGTCTCCTACCTTCCAAACTTAACAGAAGCTCTTCTGCGAACCTTGCAGAACTAGCACTCCTGAAAGAAAGGATATAGCGGAGACATGGCTTAGCCACAGCCTGGGGGATGTTTCCAGAATGAGATTTTCACTCTGCCCGCGAAAGGCAAAGGTCCCGAGTTCGAGTCTCGGTCGGGCACACAGTTTTAATCTGCCAGGAAGTTTCATATCAGCGCACACTCCGCTGCAGAGTGAAAATCTCATTCTGAAAAAAGGATCTTGATAGATCTTCTAAATTCATATGATCTGATGCCGACTGTGTTTTTTCCAACAAGGATGCAGGGGAACTGTAGCACAGTCATGGACCATATTTTTATTCATTCTTCATTACTAGATCGGCATTCTGTTAGTAAAAGCGTGAATGGCCTTTCAGACCATGATGCACAAATTTTAACACTAAAAGGCTTTTGTACCCAAACCAATGTCATATTTAATTAATTACAAACTATGTAGGAAAGTTAATCCAACAGCAATAGAGTTTTTTAAAACTTATCAAGGAACAAGAGTGGCAGGATGTTTATAGTTTCGATAACATAGATGATAAATACAATGCTTTCCGTAACACATTTCTCATGCTCTTTGAGAGTTGCTTTCCATTAGAACATTCTGAACGGGGTACTAGCAGTAATGGGCAGCCCGGGTGGCTGACTAGTGGGATAAGGACATCATGTAGAACAAAGCGGGAATTATATCACAATCAAGCTACAGTGGCCTATTACAAACAGTATTGTAAGGTGCTTAGAAATGTTATTAGGAAGGCAAAGAGTACGTGGTATGCAAATAGAATAGTTAATTCACAGGATAAAATTAAAACCATGTGGTCACTTGTTAAGGAAGTGTCTGGTCAGCAACACAAAGTCGACGATATAGTCAGTTCGCAGTAAAAATATTTCTGTTACTGATAAATCAGATATATGTACACTATTTAACAATCATTTTCTGAGCATTGCTGGTGAATTAAATAGAAATTTAGTTTCTACAGGAAATCATATAACTTTCTTGGCAAATGCCTTTCCGAGACTGATGCCTGAAACACTCCTCTGTGATACAGACAAGAGGGAGATTGAGTCAATAATTACATCACTGAAGACTAAGGACTCTCATGGTTATGATGGAGTGTCTAGCAGAACATTGAAGTACTGTGCTGCACATGTTAGCCCTGTGTTGAGCCGTATTTGTAATGTTTCCTTTAAGAATGGTCAGTTTCCTGAGCGATTAAAGAACTCAGTAGTAAAGCCGCTTTATAAAAAGGGAGAAAGGCATAATGTAGATAATTTTAGACCTATTTCTATGCGATCAGTGTCTGCAAAAGTTATTGAAAAGGCTGTGTATGTATGGACAATTGATCATTTTATATCACACGATTTGCTATCAAACGTACAGTTCGGCTTTAGAAGTCGCTTAACAACTGAAAATGCTATATTTTCTTTTCTCTGTGAGATACTGGATGGGCTGAACAAAGGTTTCGAACGCTTGATATATTTTTTGATTTATCTAAGGTATTTGATTGTGTTGATCACAAAATATTGCTCCAGAAGTTGGACCATTACGGAATACGGGGAGTAGCTCACAATTATTCACCTCTTACTTTAGCAACAGGCAGCAAAAGGTCATTATTCACTATGTTGATAAGGGCTGTGATGTGGGATCCGAGTGGGGTACTGTCAAGTGGGGGGTGCCCCAGGGATCAGTGTTGGGGCCACTTCTGTTCCTTATTTATATAAGTGATATGCCCTCTAGTATTACGGGAAACTCTAAAATATTTCTATTTGCTGATGACATTAGCTTGGTAGTAAAGGATGCTGTGTGCAACATTGGGTCGGTTTCAAATAGTGAAGTACAAGACCTCAGTTCATGGCTTGTAGAAAATAAACTAAGGCTAAATCACAGTAAGATTCAGTTTTTACAGTTTCTAACACACAATTCAACGAAACCTGACGTTTTAATTTTACAGAAAGGGCATATGATTAGTGAAACTGAACAGTTCAAATTTCTAGGTGTTCAGATAGATAGTAAGCTGTCGTGGAAAAATTAGTCTACCTTGCTTATTTTCATTCCCTTATGTTGCGTGGTATTATATTTTGGGGTAACTCTTCCCATTCTAAAAGGTTATTTTTGGCTCAGAAACGGGCTGTTCACGAGTCTGGGTATTTTGACATTGGCCTCTCAATATGTATATTCCTTATTGTCGTTTCTTGTTACCAATATTAGTTTATTCCCAAGAATAAGCAGCTTTCACTCGGTTAATACTCGGCAGAAATCAAACCTGCATTTGGATCGAACTTCCTTAACTCTTGTGCAAAAAGGTGTGCATTATAATTCTGCATCCATTTTCAGTAAGCTGCCACTCGAATTCAAAAATCTTAGCAGTAATCCACGCGCTTTCAAATCGAAACTGAAGAGTTTCCTCATGGGTCACTCCATCTATTCAGTCGAGGAGTTCCTTGAAAAATTAAGCTGATTCTTATTGTCTAGCTGATAGCGTTTACTTAAACTTATGAACTGACTTTTTTCAGGTTCATGAACATTTATTTTTATCTGTTATTACTTTTATGTTGTAATTTCATGTACTGACACGTTCCATGACCTTGGAGGGTTGCCTCTCAATTTGGTCGACGCGTAAATAATAAAAAAAAAATAAAGAATCCTGACCTTCCTCGATACAGAGCGTGTTGGATAGCCACCCTGGCCAGCGAGTTCTGCAGATCTCTCACCCACTGAGAACCTGGCAGTGGGTTGCAGAGGCACGGGTCAGTCACCAGTAACTACGGTTGATCAACTCTGGCATAGGTACGAAGCAGCGTGGAATGACGTACCCGTGTCTGTCACGAAAGCTCAATTCCACTCGATTCCCGGCCCAGTTAGAGCAGTAGCTGCTGCAACTCCGCATTAAACATTGTCCGAAATGATCATCCCAATAAAAGCTACATACCAACAGACGTCTTGAAACAAGGAAAAATTCGTAACATGGCCACATCTCTCAAAGGAATACCGATTCCTAACAAATGGGAGCTGCCACAACCGCAGCACGATTGGAAAATCGGGTAGGAAAATTTAGTGATGAAAATAATACCAGAAGGCGCCAGATCGACATGGTACAAACTGATAAACTAGACAACAGTGACCATCTCCGAGCTTTACTCCATTCTGTTACAACCGTTCGCGGCATGTGGAAATTGTAATTCGGAGGTTACATTCTAACGTCGTTTTGACTGCCCGAAATTTGTCGCGAAATTCCACATAACAAGGGACACGATTCGACTAATCAATAGGACCGACATAACGAAATATACAGCTTTCTAACGCCATGATACCGGAATGGAAACAGTTTCCCTAAGCAAGGCAACACGCAACAATGTGGATCATGGCGCACACGATTCATATAATTTTTGGACTTAACGAACGACTTACAGTGTCTGGGATACTTATGGGATGTACACAAGAAAGTAACTCGTCAACCTAAATACAGGCTTTCATACGCGAATTTTCTCAAGATTCCAATATTTATAGCTTATGATATTTTGACATAAAACCTCACGTAAAAAAATGAAATGCAATATGAATTCTACAAAAGTGCCATTTAAGAGGTAAATCAGTGGACAATTTCTTGCAGATTTCCGTACAAAAGACTGAAATGTAACATATATACCGTAGCAGTCCCGCGCTTCCGGACTGCAGCGCTTCATTTCTTCGATGTATCCTATACTGAGCAAAATTTTGTAACGAATTCGCTATGTAGTTAAGTGTATACCCTGTACTGCAGCTGCTAAGCTGCTAGTAGTTGTTCATAGCAATCGTAAATGGCAGGATGAGGTTTAATATTAAATCTTGTACATAATTTGACTGTTCTTAACTGAGAATCATTGAAATGAATAATTTACTTTAGTTTTTGACAGTACTTGGTTGTAATAGCCAAGTAACTAGCTAGTGTGTGAGTGATGGATTTAATGAAAGCAGATGTAACTATTATACTTGTAAATATTAGAAGTTTAATTTTAATTCATGTACATAATTTTACTGTTTATTGACTGAGGATCATTAAAATTAATAAAACTCAAGTTTTTCTAATTACATTTTTGTAGTGCGTTTGTCTGACATGTTCCACACCCAGGAGGATCCTCTCTTTTGTGGGTCTATGGAATGAATAATTAATCTAATCTAATCTAATCTAAGGATAAACTGAACCAGTTCGACAATCAGCTGTGTGGATATGCTACCGCGCGTGTGTTATGGCGGAAAGTAGGGACTTTTTTTAATCTTTGTGCACTGATTTGTGGGTTTGAAAATTACTTTTTTATTTTAAAAACGTAAGTAGATGTGGTGTAGAGTCTGTAGACAGTTAATTCGTGTGTCTTTACAATAGATTTGAAATTAGGACTGTTTTGTGTTTGTAGCGATTGTCAACAATAATGCTTTGTTAATTTAATTTTTAAAAAATTTCAATATTTTTTTCGTATTGTAGGCACTATAAACTAAACGTGGTAATTTTTATAGCTTGAAATAAAATAAAAAAAACATGCATGTAAGGGTTAATGTTAAGAGAAGAATCTGCGCTATCCGTACGATGAAAACGTCACAAATTTCGTTGATCCGGTGGGGAAGGTGTACGTGGAACGCCAGATGAGGTGATAAAGCCTGCTTGGCAACGTGGCGTCGTTACGACTGCTGGCGGGACGAGTTCACGTGTGCGGGTCGTTCGCAGAACGGTGGGGTGGAATGGGGCTACCGAAAGTCAGGCATCGCCTCTCGCCTGCCAGCAATAGTGACAATAGTTCTCGGACGGAGAAGTCCTTGAATAGAAAGCGAAGCAATCGCCGAGTTAGTGGACGTTACGTCACGAGCGGCAGGTTCCTTCGGCCAGCGCTATTTCCGTCCGTAAACCGCCTGCTTTCTGGCGCTGGAACCGTTGATTCCGCTTCCCGTAATAGACGCGTCTGTTCCCAACACTGCGAGGCAGCTTCAGCGTCGCTGACCCTTTCGCGACATCAGTGGGCCACCAGTAGTTCCCCTAGAGCGGCGGTTCCCAGCCTGGGGTACTTACCCCCTGAGGATAAAATGATATTTTCTGAGACTTAAAAACCAAATTGATCTCACTGTGCCTGTCACGAAACTAAATTATTTTAAAAGATAATAATTATTATTACTATTATTATTATCATCATCACCATAATTCTGTAAGATTCTGACACTGATTACATATGTCACCAATAACTACTTTTTCGAATACTGTCGTTAAAAGTATGGGGTGGAAGTTATATTTGTGAAACGTGTGTTTGAACAACAACTTTTGCGCCAAGTCCTCCCAGTGCAAGCGCATTTTGCTTTGTAATGTGCTTCTATGACAGTAAAATAGCGAGATATACGTGTAACAAATGCCAAATATCTCATAAAAATTTCTTCTTGAGTTGTATATAGTTCCTGAAATGTCCCAGAAATTGCTTCATTACTCACATTGAAGCAAATAAACGAGCTGATTGACATCATGACCCAATAGTAACTGTGTAATGGCTACTATCGTTTTGTAGACAGTATTACATATTATTATTATTGTTGTTGTTATTGTCAGTGGCAATTGCCAGACGCAAAGCGTTGACAGCCAGAAGTGTTCGAATTTCAGTCAGGTAAGAAACAACGAGTCCAGAAATCAAATGATTTACAAACAGTATGTATAGTGCACACATTGACAAGTGTAATGTGCTGCGAATACTTAGAAAGAAAGATCCTTTATCATTTAGCTACAATATAGCAGGTCAGCATCTGGAAGCACTTAATTTCATAAATTATCTGGGAGTAGGCATTAGGAGCGATTTAAAATGGAATGATCATATAAAGTTGATCGTCGGTAAATCAGATGCCAGACTGAGATTCATTGGAAGAATCCTAAGGAAATGCAATCCGAAAAGAAAGGAAGTAGGTTACAGTACACTTGTTCGCCCACTGCTTGAATACTGCTCACCGGTGTGGGATCCGTACCAGATAGGGTTGATAGAAGAGATAGAGAAGATGCAACGGAGAGCAGCGCGCTTCGTTACAGGATCATTCGGTAATCGCGAAAGCGTTACGGAGATGATAGATAAACTCCAGTGGAAGACTGCACGAGAGACGCTCAGTAGCTCGGTACGGGCTTTTGTTGAAGTTTCGAGAGCATACCTTCACCGAGGAGTCAAGAAGTATATTGCTCCCTCCTACGTATATCTCGCGAAGAGACCATGAGGATAAAATCAGAGAGATTAGAGGCCACACAGAGGCATACCGACAATCTTTCTTTCCACGAACTGTACGAGACTGGAATTGAAGGGAGAACCGATAGAGGTACTCAAAATACCCTCCGCCACACACCGACGGGTGGCTTGTGGAGTATAGATGTAGATGTAGATTTTAACTGGTTGCTTTTAAACGGAGGTGCAGGCTGTGGTGAAGCAAGCGTCACTATGGAGGTGAGTGGTGCAGCTTTATATTCTCAGGAGAAGATGCAGGCAGCTCATGCACTGCGAGTCGCTTAATTATTCTAGGATAGAAACACAGAACATGGAAAGGAGTGTTTGCAGTGTAGAGTAATGAAATTTTGCGAATGCATTTGTCTAGGTGACATATTTAAGTGCTTAACATAGCAAGATTACAGGTCAATGTAAGGGCGAGATAAGCTATTGCAAATGTGAAATGCTGGTACGTTAATAACCGGTGTAACCGCCAGAATGTTGAACGCAACCATGTAAACATGTATGCATTGTGTTGTACAGGTGCCGGATATCAGGGGACGGTGTTCCATGCCTGTTACGCTCGGTCGTTCTATACTCGTACACGGACAGTTAATGCTGTTAGTGGATGACGCCGGAGTTGTCATCCAATGACGCCCCATATGTGCTCGATTGGTGACGGATCTGGTGATCGAGCACGCCAAGGCAACACACCGACACTCTGTCGGGCACGTTGAGTTACAACAGCGATATGTGAGCGAGCGTTATCCTCTTAGAAAATACCTCCTGGAACGCTGTTCACGAATAGCAGCACGTTAGGCCGAGTCACCAGATTGACTCACAGACGTGCAGCAGGGTGCGTGGGACGACTACTAGAGTGCTGCTGCTGTCATACGAAGTCGTACCCCAGACCACAACTCCAGGTGTAGGCCCAGTGTGTCTAGCACGTAAGCAGACTGGCTGCAGGCTCCTCCAAACCAACAGACGACCGTCGCTGACATCGAGTTAGTATCGGCTTTCGTCAGAAAACACAACAGATATCCACCCTACTCTCCAGTAAGCTCTCGCTCAACACCACTGAAATCGCAAGTGGCGGTGGTTTGGGATCAGTGGAACGCACGCTGTAGGGCGTTTGGCTCGTAGCTGTTCTTGAAGAAACCGACTTCTTACAGTCTGTTGTGGCACTTTGGTGCCAACTGCTGCTGGAACTGCTGCTGCTGTTGCAGTACGATGGGCCAAAGCTACAAGCCGAACACGGTGGTTTTTCCCCTCGGCCCGGAGTCCCGTCTTCACGCGACCGTGTATTTCCTTGACCACACGCGGCAGCCATCATGTACAGTGGCTGCTTTCCTGCCAAGTCTTTCTGCAATATCGCAGAAGAAATATCCAGCTTCTCGCAGCCCTATTTCGCGATCTCGTTCAAACTTGACGAGACCGTGTAACCGTGTATTTTCTTGGCCACACGCGGCAGCCATCATGTACAGTGGCTGCTTTCCTGCCGAGTCTTTCTGCAATATCGCAGAAGAAATATCCAGCTTCTCGCAGCCCTATTACGCGATCTCGTTCAAACTCAGCGAGGTGTTGACAATGGATTCTTCGTCGCCTTAAAGGCCTTCTTGACTAACATCAGGTCGCCACGACCAATCTCAAAGGTAACAAACGCTGGCCATTAAAAGTGCAATACCAGGATGAAAATTATACGTATTGTGCAAATAAGTATGCTAAGAAGAGTACAGGACTAAATTTGTAGATGAGTATAAAGGGTACAAAATACAGAACATGAAACTGCCACCTTTTTTAAAATTCTTATGTAGCATTTAACATTTTCTCATAATAATAGAAAACAAACTCATTCTACGTTTGCATATGTGCTCCACAAGCCACTGAACAGTCCGTGGCGGAGGGTAATTCGTACCAACGCAAGCTACGATCTTCAACAACTGGTAAGTACATGCACAGACAACCAAATGATTACAGTTTCAGAGAAACCGGATTATTTATTCAAGAGAAAGAGCTTCACGAATTGGGCAAGTCAATAGCGCGTTCGGCCACCTCTGGCCCTCGTGCGGGCAGTTATTCGGCTTGCCAGTGGGTGACAGAGTTGTCGGTTGGATTTCGGCTTGGCATTGATTGACAGAGTAGTTGGATGGGCGCAGATTGTCGTCGAAGTACACCCGCTGTGCTGTAAAGGTAATGACAACCAAAAGGCACCCGAGACCATCGCTCCAGGTTGTCGGACTGCATGGCGGGCGAACGTCAGGTTGGTATCAGTGTCCTGGACGTCTCCACACACGTCTTAGATTTGGAATCTTACTGACTGGAGTAAAATTGTCTTCAGTGGTGAGTCCCGCTTCGAACTGAGTGCCGACGACCACCGAAGACGTTTCTGGATACGACCTGGACGACACAGTGGGAGACCAAACTGACTGTCGCCCGCCATACGGAGACAGCCTGGGAGTGACGATCTGGGGAGCAATGTCACGTGACAGCAGTGCCCCTTTGGTTGTTGCCCTTCACGACAAGTCACCTTCGGCTTATATTTCAGTACTATGACGCGCGCCCGCACACGACGAGAATCTGCCTCCGTGTTCGCCAAATCCCACCTTGGCCAGCAAGGTCGTTAGAACTCTCCCGAAATGAGAATTTTGCAACATTGTGGTCAGGGCCCTACAACCATCTCGGTAGTTTGACGGTCTAAAGCGCTAACTAAACAGAATTTGGCACGATATCCCTCTGGAGGAATCTCCTGTCTGGTGTACTATTCATTGTCGCAGCAGTCCCGAAGGTTCAAAAATGTGTGTGAAATCTTACGAGACTTAACTGCTAAGGTCATCAGTCCCTAAGCTTACACACTAGTTAATCTAAATTATCCTAAGGACAAACACACACACACCCACATCCGAGGGAGGACTCGAACCTCCGCCGGGCCCAGCCGCACAGTCCGTGACTGCAGCGCCTCAGACCGCTCGGCTAATCCCGAGCGAAAGTTTTGTTATTTTTACCAGCGATACACAGACTTTCCTCGAAAGTCATTGGGAAGGAACGACATCGTCGAAAGTTTATGTTGTCATCAGTGTACCGAGAAATGCATACTGGGTCCCCAAGAGACGAGATCAAGTTGCAACTACTGAGAAATGGGATTACTGGTAGGTGGATGATTTCGTTCCGAGAAACCACAGCGTTTGCTCTCAAGGCGACTCCCAGTCTTTAGCACGAAAACGAATTGCGTAAGGTTCCGCGGCGGGGAACCTTATCTGTATGTGCGGTCATCTATCACACGCCGGATAACGCTGGGAGCGGATAAGCCACGCCCGGGCCTACAGCAGGTAGGTCTGCCCCGAGCCAGCGCAGGCAGCCCCGCCACACTCAGCTGACGTCACGTGTCAGCAGCCTTAATAATCACTTAAGCAATGGCTTGCAACCTTTTCCCTTAACGCCACCACATTTCTTTATTTTACAAATCGATACTGCCGCGGAAACATCTATTTGATCGACCGCCGAACTTCCAAAACTCAATTGACAAATTGTCAGATCTGAATAGCTAAGAAAACTACGAGACTAACAATGCATTAACAACGGCTGGCTCGCTACAGATACATCATTCCTACATGTGTTTGTCACCCAGTAAATGTTTTGCTTGTGACGTCATCGTACCAGTACAGGCGCGATTGTTACAATTAGCGTTGCGTAAAACTTGTGTAGCGTGCAAAAGCGTTTCACTAGAACATTTGTTTGGGTGTCATTATGAAGAGCTTACGGATAACTAGTAGGGCCCAAAGTGAGACAATCACAATTTTCGCCGCAATGTAACAGAAAATCGGAAGTACATTGAGCTACGGCAGCGTCGAAAAGGAAATGGAAAAACAGTGCAAGTCGATTACGTAGCTGGCCCATGGGGCATACGACGGTCAGCGACAGTTCAAACTTGTGATTTATCCATGCTGTAACCAATATATTACTCTGTGTAACCATTGCATTAAAGAGATTGATAATTAAATTACATTATATACGAAACTAATGCTACCATTTTTCCCGACGTTTTTACAAAAAATGTACGGCAGGCACCCCAACTGGGCATACAGATTGTTTTGTCTGTGACCCATCCAAGACTGAGTAAACCATCTGTTTCTTTTTTGAAAAAAGGAAAGAAACCGGGATTTTTACTGTAATAGTAGTGCAGCTAACATACTGCACACGCCAGACTTATTGAAAGAACGTAGAAAGTTGTGCTAATTCACTATATGCAGAAGGGGAAAGATTTGTACTTGAGAGAAACGGTTAAGGGATAAACAGATCAGTGTTCAGCGTCCTGTCGGATTTCATTTCGTGGAATGAAAATGGCCGTGCACTCCTCGCAGGAATCACCTCGGTTATTAGAATAGACTAGTATCGTATGTGGTTGAAATTCGAACAGCTGAGTCAGTGCATCCATTCTGTGATAAATGTCATTCATCTTAAAAAAAAATTTTCAAATGTGTGTGCGAAATCTTATCGAACTTAACTGCTAAGGTCATCAGTCCCTAAGCTAACACACTACTTAACCTAAATTATCCTAAGGACAAACACACACACACATGCCCGAGGGAGGGCTCGAACCTACGTCGGAACCAGCCGCATTTATCTTAAAGTGATACATGCCACGAAAAACTGTGTCTACAGTTTTACAATCAAAAGTGCCCCATAGCAAATGCTCTGTTGTAGCTAGAGCATTCTTGAAATAATTCTTTGATTTCTCTTTAATTGATCAGTCGTTTTAAGAGAGTCCTTGTACAGTACATTGAAAAATAAATTTTGTGTCAACAGCGGCAGTCTAAGTATTTCCTTTACGACACCACAGTGTGAGTGCCGTTCTATCGCGTAAAGTAGCCTCAGAAGCGAAACGATTTGCATTACAAAATCTGCACTGTAAATTAATCATACTTTAATTATATTTCTCGAAATTAGTTGAAATTACGTACGATGTTCATTTAAATTTATCTTTCAAAATGATAACATAATTACCATTATCATCGTCCACACTATTCTTAAGGCATTGTCGACACAAAGAGTTAGTCTCTCTACCGCTTCGTCTTTCAGTCCCATCGGTTACTGTTGTTCGCGGTATAGCCTAAAACAAATACAGTTTCCGTATAAGGGAAGTCGTAGTTATTCAAAATGAAGAAACTGAAAATTAGGAAGAACTCAGATTTTGTGGTCGTGGCGGCAAACAAAGTTAGTTCCGTTTCCTTTTAGACGAAAGTAAGTGAAAAAACGACATTAATTAAAAACGTTTGTTGCCGCCGTCGACCTCGTTACTCTGTTTTGTTTTCCACTGCTGGCAACTTTGACGACGTAGCAGTTGTGGCATTGTAGCTGCCCAGGGTGCGTATGTTACTGCAAATGAACTGTCTGTAGCATTTAAATACGAACGTCCCTAGCATGCGATTTCACGAAACGTTGCTATGTTTGTGTGTCATTTCTACCATAGCACCTGATCGGTGAGCAGAACAGAAGTCGGTAGCACTTCAGCTTTCGATGTTCATGCATAGGAGGTTATAATGCATGGTGGAGAAGGATTCGTCAGAGTTACAAATATGAAAGGATCTACTTCCTTTTACCACGTTCAACGGCTACGTACACAAATGATTTTTTCTTTGAACACATCTGTGGCAAAATACCCTTAGAAATGTAGAAGTTTCATTGGCCTACTTATATAATTAATATTAAAAGTCGGTACATAAATTTTCGTGTTCACGTATTAATATTATGATCCACAGACTTCAATGTTACGGCCACTACTGTTTGTAATACAAGAAAATAACCTTTTTCAAAAGATACGAGTATTCTAATGAATCCTAGCAGATACACAAAAAGAGAAGAGATTTTAAATAATGTCGTTGAAAGAATTACCGACTCGTTTGTGTACGGTATTTCTAGCATGATTTAAGAGTAAAGCGCGGCATACAATAACGAATTTGATATACGGCCAAGAGTTAATAATTATGGCTGTACTTCAACTTCGAGTCACTGCAAGTCTGCTTCGAGACACTGCAAGTCTCAGGGACAAACAAATTAGTGTTTTACATTAACAGTCAGACGTACCTACTCTTTTTGGCTACTTCTGTTATTGCTGTTGCTGTGTTCGTTGCCTTCAGTACAACTGGTGTGACGCAGGTCTCAAAGCTAGTCTGCCTAGTGCAAGTCTCTTCATATCTGGATACCTAATCCAACAAACTTCCCTCTGAACCTTTTTAATGGCTCTGAGCACTATGGGACTTAACTTCTGAGGTAATCAGTCCCCTAGAACTTAGAACTACTTAAAGCTAACTAACCTAAGGACATCACACATATCCATGTCCGAGGCAGGATTCAAACCTGCGACCGTTGCGGTCGCGCGGCTCCAGACTGTAGCGCCTAGCACCGCTCGGCCACTCAGGCCGGCCCCTTTGAACCTGATTACTGTAAAACCATTCCGATGACAACAACAAGTTATAATTACTACTAACATACTCTTGTTGTTAATTATTGGAATTACTTGTCGATTGCTTTTTTAATAAATTACGAAGCAGGAGATTATGTGTAGTAATAGAATATCAGCTACGCTGAAAAATAAATACACTTGTTCCTCTTACATAATTCATCTACTGCTTTTATCAACCACTTCATATACACGCACTAGGCGGTTATGATTAATGCGGAACCGACCTGCGCTGGAAAAAATATTTCCAATTTTAGACACCAGGTGCAAACCTAGTGCTGTAGAGCATCTCGTCGACGTCTCCGGTACTCAAGAACAAACTGTGTAAGCGGGGGTTAATAATAAAATCAACATTATGCCTTTCTCACTTGTTTGAGCTTTTCTGCCCATATTCCGTTCCTAGTCCATTACACATGAAACATTTTTATGCGTCTTTCTTGTATTCACAGCGCCAGATTTGCACCTGGTGGGCAAAATTGGAACTAAATTTTTTCCAGCATAAATAGGTTCCGCATTAACGCAGTAGAAGTTTCGGTGCCGTACGATAATTGCAGCCCACACTGGACCTGTGCGGACGGCTGCACTTTAATTAAATAACTTTAATTATATAACTCCACTGATTTAAGAGAAAAGTAATACGTGCGTATACTGGAAAAATCAGAGCCTGTTTAATATTAAATATTAGTAGTAACCGAAATCTACGTCCCCAGTTCTTAACATTTTGATAAATTGTCAGAGTGGTTCATACTTCGTTTGTGAATGTATAGGGATTTTGATTGATATTCAGTTCTGGACATAACTTCGCTGCAAGAAATGTGACGGGAAATGCAACCTGACTGTATCACTTTGAACCAGAGACGAAAAGGCGATCGATGGAATAGCATCGTGCAAACTCGCCGAAGAAGAAGAAATTGAAAACTGCGTCTTCAGCAGGAAAAGTGATGTCTTATGCCACACGGAACCACTATCAGTTCTGACGCGAGTGCTGCAAACTTTAATAAACTTCGTGCTCGAATGTGTAGCGTGCATGTTTTGCTGTTGCATGGTAAAGACCGGCCGCATCACAACGAGAAAACCACCACTGAGTTCAGAGATCTTTGGAGGACAACAGTAGGACACCCACTATACAACCCTGTTCTGACACCGTGTGATTACCACCTCCTCGCAAAACTGAAGGAATATCAAAGTGAAATTGGATTTTAAGACGATGGCGGCTTTGTGAGAGTTGCTGAACAGTGATTCAGACGTGCTGATCGTGACTTCTACCATGCAAGTATACAGACTTGGCTCCACAGTGGCGTAAGGCAGTTGAAAGAGAAATTATGTGGAGAAAAGGCATTTTATTTCTCAACAATTGTCAAGATACTGTAAAAATATCAAAGGTATGGGAAATAAATTGGATGTTTAAAAAATCACTGTGCATTTCTTTTGGAGTCGCCTTCATATTTTCTGTTTAGTTGCATCCACAGTCCTGCAATGTTTCAGAAATGACAATATTTTGCGGCTGGACTATTTTCGATCTTGAATCTCCACGATCGCGTTGTCCGTCTACTATGTTATTCAGACAGGGTGGCGCACGAAATGTGTCATTGTTTCGTGTTTGAATAAACACTTTACTGTCAAGACAAACTCAAAGACACATATACTGTGGTCGAAAACACTTTGTGGAGAATTGTTCTAACTCAGCACACGATCAATACGTCTACCATTTTGATTTCTAACTTCCTTCACACGAACACTAAGCTTGATGAACAGCGCGTCTGAACTCCATTAGATCATATGGACGTTTACTGAAAATTGTTTCCCTTAGGTGCCCCCAAAGAAAGGAGTCACATGAATTGCGGTCTGGACTACTTGGTGGGGGGGGGGGGGGGGGGCAAAATTGTCCATCATCGAAACGGTCTGGAAAACTCAGTGAAATGATACGCATGTCGAAACGCTCGTGTAAGAAATGCAGCACAGTGTTTGCAGTATGTGGCCTTGCTCCATCTTGCACGAACCATTGCGTGTTGAAGGACAGTGCAGAAGCAAGAAGCTGTGGAACGAAGTTATTACGGAGCATGCTCAAATAACGCGCACTGTTTTTAGTTTCTTCTAGGAAAAGAGGTCCAATAACTGAAAACTGCGACCCACATTATAATCTTCAGAGTATGATGTTGTCGTACATGAAGCACCTGCGGATTTTCAGTAGCCGAAAAGCGACGTTTTGTTTGTTAGCCAGACGGTCCAATGAAAATCCACCTCATCTGAAAACCAAACGTTGCTCGTAGTTAGTTCCCTACACTCCGTCTACCGTTCAAACAGTTGTCTCTGTAGCCTGTGCTCTGCAGTGATCTTCTGACGAGAGGTCATGTTGCACTGGTACCTCCGATGGTCACTTTTAAGAAGCAGTTGAACAGAGCGTCTGGATGTGTCCAGTTGCACTGCTGCCTTTCTGCACGATTGGTCGGGGCTTCTCTGCAGAGAAACTCGGACCGCTCCGGCCAAGGTAATTTCGCTTCCAGTTTTGATCCTTCCTGTATAAATCGATCATACAGCCTGTGAATGGTTCTCTTGCAAGGGGTCCACCGTGTGTTTAACTGTTGTCGAAACCCGTTATGAGACGCAACAGTATTTTTCGGTCCCGCGAAAGCGTAAGACAAAAGCCGATCACTGCTGCGTTATAGGCGTCCCTTGTCGGCCATGTTGTAAACATTGGTGTCCTAGCGACGGCGTCGTGATTTACGCGTGATTTCATAAGTCATTTGTTTCTCCAAGATCTAGTGCTACTGCTGTTGAGATGCACAACGGGATATCTGGTGCGACTCATAAAGTACCTACGAAACAGATGCCGACACATTTCGTGCGCCACCCTGTCGTCAGATGTCACTTGAAAATGCCGTAGCAGGACAAAATCGCTATCGTGAATACATACTCGTGCATTTAATAAACAGCCCGTGCGCAAAATATTGTCATTTCTGAATTATAGCTTCAGTAAAATCGTGGGTTAAGCCATTAGGTAGAATCGTCAGTGGAAACGCCCCTAAACCTCCCCGTCGTTCGTCGCTGCTGCACTATCCCCAGCTACGGCTGCACAGTCACCCACCTGCACACAGCAGAAGTTATCAGTGACGCAGCCTTCGGCAGCAGCGATAAGGAGAGCCTGTATTCGCTTCCTGGATAACTTGCCGAGAGCGATCGCTCCTTCGACGCCGGCTAATCTTATCTGAGATTACGTCGCGCCGCCGCCGACAATCTCACCGTCAGGTGATCCCGTGGTCTCGTTTGGAGTTTCTGACGCACGATCAGGGCTCTACTCTGGGACAATGGCGTCGCACAAAGCTACACCGCACAACCTTTATTGGCTCAGCAATATTGCAAACTGCGTAGACAGGTATATAAAGGGAAGATACTCCAATACAGTGTAATGTAGGGTGACCAAATTATTTTCGGTGAAAACCGGGACACATTCGCCCGGATGCCAATGGACACCTCATTCCACATGTACCCAGGTTTCTTAATTTTAAATATTAATGTTTTGTTGATACATTTTGTTAACCCGATTATTATAACTAATAAGAGGGTACAAAAGGTTGATATAATCTAGATTATCTGTATAATTAATTACATTTAATAAACGTATACAGTAATAAAGAAATGTATTATGATTTTACAAAATTTTACAGCCATTCAACTTTTAATCAATTAATATTAACACGAGCTTTAATATTACTGAGCACTTGTAGATCGAATTGACTGTCCTTGGAGAAAAGGGTATTTTTCACTGCCTCCAGCCTTCTTGATCGTGTCTTTGTTCTTTGAGACACAGTGATAAAACTCGGCGCAATCCATTTTGTAGTTGTACAAAAAAAATGGCTCTGAGCACTATGGGACTTAACTGCTGAGGTCATTAGTCCCCTAGAACTAGTTAAACCTAACTAACCTAAGGACATCACAAACATCAATGCCCGAGGCAGGATTCGAACCTGCGACCGTAGCGGTCTTGCGGTTCCAGACTGCAGCGCCTTTAACCGCACGGCCACTTCGGCCGGCATAGTTGTACAGGATCTGCAGGATTGCTTCAAGAGAGTCCACCTCCATTCTGTTTCTTTCATCAGTCCACTGGATATTCATGAACGAAAATATTCTTTCCACATTGGCATTATGGGCTGGGATTGCAAATAAATACCTTGCAATTATTACCAACTCAGAGTAATGCTGAAGACAGTCACAGCTTGTAAAAAAAACTTACCCACTTCTCATGACATTCCAATGGTGTTTTTTTCATCATTCCACTTGTGAAGACTTTCTCCAACAAAATTTGTCAGTATGCCGAACTGATCAACGAGAATGGAATAATCGATTTCAATCTCTTTACTCTTCAAATAAGAAACTGTCTCTTCAACACTTTCCCATTTTGGCACTCTCTTCAGTAACATCCATTCAAACATCGGCGATGAGGGTAAATATGAGGCGCTCCACTTGCTGAGATATTCTACACAAGTGTCATAAAACTTGTTAACTTCTTCTCTAAAACTCCTTTCCGCTGCTTCAGATACTTCTGCTCTTTTAAGGACAGATTTAACATTAAAAGAAATGAACTACTGTTCTCTCCTCTTTGTAACAGTTTCCAGAGTATTTTTCAAAACATCATTTACCTCTATTACACCTTTCGTGCTTCCCTCAATTTCCTTTATCCCATGCTGCAAAGTGCTAAGCTGACTGTGAATGAACCATAAGTAGGCTTCACCTAAAGGGTTACTGAAAAACTGAACCAATATTTTGGGGGCTTTGTCTTCATTTAGGAAAAAAATTTTAACGGTTCAAACAGGCGGATTACTCTTTCAACTGCTGGAAACAGTGATAACCAGCTAGTTTTCGAGTGACACATTACATTCATATATTCAGTTCCCACATAATCACAGAACTCTTTAAGCCTCTCTGTTCTAACAGTATGTATGTAAAAGTGTGAGTATACCGTCATGACGATAGTTTCAACATCACAGCTTAAACTGTCAGCAGATGTCTGCACGCTATTGTGTAAAACATGTGCAGAGCACCCTATGCCTTCAATGTTTTCATGCAATGTTGCCTGTAATTTGGTAAATACGTTGCATTTGCCTTGTCTTTTTAAATCACAAAAGTTTGTGTTGGTGTTGTCTCCACAAAATGCCACACATTTATTTTTCTCAAGATCAAACATTTCGATAGTATTCAAACAAAATCTTGAAATTTCGTCAGATGTTTCATTAGGTAGGGAACTAACCTTAAAAATTTAGGTCTGAATTCCTTGATTAATATCGAAAAATTGAACAACAAACGGAAATATTTTAGTGGCCTTATGATTGCTGGCATTAGTGGATATCCCGTAGAAAGAAGACTTTTTGATGTATTAAAGGCTTTCCTTTACACTATGGGGAGCAATAACTCCTTTCACTAAGGCTGACACTTTAGTTCTTGCTGAACTAAACTTTTTTGCAATGGAAGAATCATTAAACATAATGCTGTTAAGCTTATTAGTACAATCACTAGATCTATAAGTTTGGTGATGTTTTACCGTGTGGTAGGCTAGTGTAAGTTCGGCTGCTCGAACTTTGGTCACATCACTTGAATGATGTTTCACAAAATAATTTTGTAGAGTTTTACTGCAGCTCGGTGCACTGTATCTGTTAATGTGATTCTTTGACCTGATGTGATCAACTATGTCGGAACGTCCACCATGACTTATACTAATAAAACAGTTACATACGGAACACTCTGCTTCGTAATCAAAACGACCTTTCTTAATGAAATTCCATTCCTTGGAATAACAGTCACTGAAGTTGCAGGCACGTTTCGGCATTGCGTTTCACAGTACTGCAGCAATAATACCTCTAATATGAGAAAAAACTATTGCAGTTTGTCTGACAAACATCAACCACTACACTGTTCTGACAATGAGTGTTTGAGTAGGTGGCGCGACAATCGGACGGTTTCATAGCTCTGTTACAGTAATGCAACTTACTACTTGTTGGCCAAAGTAGCGCTCAAAGTAAATTATTGCCTGAATGTATCAATACTGATACTGTGATTACTAGTATGGGACAATGCAGGTTTTAGACAAATAAGCTAATCTATATCAATTTCTTGTGTTACATTTCCTTTAATATAGCGAAATCCCAAATATTTGAGAAAGTTTCACGAAATGTATTTAAAAACTGAATTCCGGGACTTTTGAGCGTCCCGAAACAAATTTTCACGAAATGTATTTAAAAACTGAATTCCGGGACTTCGAGCGTCCCGAAACAAATTTTCGGGACACCGGAACACAAGGAAGAAAACCGGGACAATCCCGGTTTTCCGGGACGTTTGGTCACCCTAGCGTAATGGGAAGTGGATGAAGATGAGATGGGTGATGCGATATTGCGAGAGGAGTTTGACAGGAGCACTGACAGACCTATATTGAAACAAGCTACACGAAGTAGGTGATATTCTCTCACAGTTATTAAGATTCTACGTAGAACGAACAATGGCAAACGTATTACACCTGCTGTGTATGGTATTCGAGACTGGCAAATTACCCTCAGGCTTTAAGAAAATATCAAACAATCCCACAACCACAGAGGGGAGCTGCTGACAGATATGAATATTACCGAATCATCTGGTTGATAAGTCATGGTTACAAAATACTAACATGAATTATGTGGTAGAAGTAGACCTGGGAGAAAAGTCAGTTTCATTTCACGAAAAATTTAGGAAGACACGATGACTCCACGATTTATCTTAGAAGATATGTTCAAGGGAGACAAACCAACATGTATAATGTATACTACTATGTAAAGACAAGTCGTTATTTGACGTTGTTACCAAAGATATCGAAAAATAATTGACCGATTTACTTCAAATTTTTAGACGATACTAAAAGAACATTCGGACGGACATAGGATATATGTTTTCTAAATGCACATGTTGTTTGTTGTTGTTGTTGTGGTCTTCAGTCCTGAGACTGGTTTGATGCAGCTCTCCATGCTACTTTATCCTGTGCAAGCTTCTTCATCTCCCAGTACTTACTGCAACCTACATCCTTCTGAATCTGCTTAGTGTATTCATCTCTTGGTCTCCCTCTAAGATTTTTACCCTCCACGGTGCCCTCCAATACTAAATGGGTGATCCCTTGATGCCTCAGAACATGTCCCACCAACCGATCCCTTCTTCTAGTCAAGTTGTGCCACAAACTTCTCTTCTCCACTATCCTGTTCCGTACCTCCTCATTAGTTATGAGATCTACCCATCTAACCTTCAGCATTCTTCTGTAGCACCACGTTTTGAAAGCTTCTATTCTGTTCTTGTCTAAACTATTTATCGTCCATGTTTCACATCCATACATAGCTACACTCCATACAAATACTTTCAGAAACGACTTCCTGACACTTAAATCTACACTCGATGCTAACAAATTTCTCTTCTTCAGAAACGCTTTCCTTGCCATTGCCAGTCTACATTTTATATCCTCTCTACTTCGACCATCATCAGTTATTTTGCTCCGCAAATAGCAAAACCCCTTTACTACTTTAAGTGTTTCATTTCCTAATCTAATTCCCTCAGCATCATCCGAGTTAAATCGACTACATTCCATTATCCCCGTTTTGCTTTTGTTGATGTTCATCTTATACCCTCCTTTCATGACACTGTCCATTCCGTTCAGCTGCTCTTCCAAGTCCTTTGCTGTCTCTGATAGAGTTACAATGTCATCGGTAAACCTCAAAGTTTTTATTTCTTCTCCATGGATTTTATACCTACTCCGAATTTTTCTTTTGTTTCCTTCACTGCTTGCTCAATATACAGATTGAATAACTTCGGGGAAAGGCTACAACCCTGTCTCACTCCCTTCCCAACCACTGCTTCCCTTTCATGCCCCTCGACTCTTATAACTGCCATCTGGTTTCTGTACAAATAGCCTTTCAATCCCTGTATTTTAGCCCTGCCACCTTTAGAATTTGAAAGAGAATATTCCAGTCAACATTGTCAAAAGCTTTCTCTAAGTCTACAAATACAAGAAATGTAGGTTTGCCTTTGCTTAATCTAGCTTCTACGATAAGTCGTAGGGTCAGTATTGCCTCACGTGTTCCAATATTTCTACGGAATCCAAACTGATCTTCCCCAAGGTCGACTTCTACTAGTTTTTCCATTCGTCTGTAAAGAATTCGCGTTAGTATTTTGCAGCTGTGGCTTATTAAACTGAGGTGTAAGGAAGGGACCTATAATGATAGTAGATTCTGCACAACCACTCTGTTAGCAGCCGAAAGGAAGCGGCTCCCGAATGGGAACCGCAAACGTTCGATGGCAAGGCGACAAGTCAACCGAATCCTCGACCGGAAAACACGTCTGGCGTGTGCCATACACGGCGTTAGTGGGAGTACATGTGTCAAAGCAATCTCTTATCCACCCACCTAATGTCTACGCCTGTGAAGTGAGTGAGGTGTGCCTCCTTGCCCGACATAGGTGTTCGTATGAATGTCAATGTGATCACTCCCAAGCAAATGATGAAAACGTAACAGTTTCTCACATAAGCTGCAACAAATGAACGCAACAGTTGCACAGTCACACAGTCTCTCTGTGCTCCGTCAAAAGATATGTTTTTAATGTTTTTGAAGTTGCGTTCCGTTTCTGAAGTCTTGACTCTTGAATTCCTTTGTTGTGACATTTTCACTGGCGTTTATTTGTTGTTTTCATTTGTGTGAGACGTCTATGTGGTATCTCGCCTGCTCTCACCATTCATCACATTTACTTGGGACGGTAACGTATTTTTACCACATGACTCATATTCTATAACCAATGTATATCTCGCCTCCTCTCACTATTTATCTCATTTACTTGCGACGGTAACGCATTCTTACCACATGACTATAACCAATGTATAGAACGACAATTGTCAAGACTACAGAAAGAGAACAAAGATTTCAATGACCGGACGGACAGTTCATAATGTGTACAAAAATTGGCACGAAGGGGTTTTGAACACGGCACACTCGCTTGGAAGTCCACCACCACGACCACTAATGCACGACCCCGTCGCTGATTGAAGCTACTCTTTACTGCTCTTCTCTTTTTCGACCGTTCACTGTTCTATTTCGCTTTTTTTTTCACAGTTCAGTACAGCTTCCTGTTTTCATGCTTCATCTCTGTTCAGTTTTTGACGTGCTATCCATCGGGCCATCTTAACCATTAAATCTGAAGGGGTGGGGGGGGGGGGGAGGGTGCGCGATGGGAAGTTTCTCTTGTGAGAGCGCCGGGCTGCATGAGTACTCGATTCGGGCCGCGTTGTCTGACGAGTACCAATAAAAATTCGGAGTAGGTATTAAAATCCATGGAGAAGAAATAAAAACTTTGAGGTTCGCCGATGACATTGTAATTCTGTCAGAGACAGCAAAGGACTTGGAAGAGCAGCTGAACGGAATGGACAGTGTCTTGAAGGGAGGATATAAGATGAATAACATCAAAAGCAAAACGAGGATAATGGAATGTAGTCGAATTAAGTCGGGTGATGTTGAGGGAATTAGATTAGGAAATGAAACACTTAAAGTAGTAAAGGGGTTTTGCTGTTTGGGGAGCAAAATAACTGATGATGGTCGAAGTAGAGAGGATATAAAATGTAGACTGGCAATGGCAAGCAAAGCCTTTCTGAAGAAGAAAAATTTGTTAACATCGAGTATAGATTTAAGTGTCAGGAAGTCGTTTCTGAAAGTATTTGTATGGAGTGTAGCCATGTATGGATGTGAAACATGGACGATAAATAGTTTAGACAAGAAGAGAATAGAAGCTTTCGAAATGTGGTGCTACAGAAGAATGCTGAAGGTTAGATGGGTAGATCTCATAACTAATGAGGAGGTACTGAATAGGATTGGGGAGAAGAGAAGTTTGTGGCACAACTTGACTGGAAGAAGGGATCGGTTGGTAGGACATGTTCTGAGGCATCAAGGGATCACCCATTTAGTATTGGAGGGCACCGTGGAGGGTAAAAATCATAGAGGGAGACCAAGAGATGAATACTCTAAGCAGATTCAGAAGGATGTAGGTTGCAGTAGGTACTGGGAGATGAAGAAGCTTGCACAGGATAGAGTAGCATGGAGAGCTGCATCAAACCAGTCTCCGGACTGAAGACCACAACAACAACAACAACCTTACACCTCACTGTTGCGAACGGAGTTTATACCTCGTCACAGACACAAATTTGAATAAAACGAACAGCGAAAAAAAAAGAAATACGATAGCACTCGGGAAGTTTGACCACGGCTCGGTCGCATGGCAGTCTAAGCACTTCACCACGACGCCCTTTCTGTACTTTGTTGCTCTATGCTGCACTTCTCGTTGTTGGACCGTTCACTGCCTCTATTTTGCTTTTTTTTTTCACAGTCCACTACAACTTCTTCCTGCTGTCATTCTTGATCTGTATTCACTCTTTGACGGGCTGTCTTGTGGGCTCTCTTACCACTAAACCTGAGGGGGCTCCAATGAGGAGTTGCCATTGACAGCCATATTTTATACCAACAAGTATCTAGCAAATTACAGGCGAATACAGAAACTGTAACGAACATTAAGAGCCTCTTAAAAGAGTAGTTTTCTTGCTCATTACTTGCAGACACACTAATAACAGAGCGTACTGAAAAGTAACGCCTCCGAATTTTTTTGTGAACACTTCTAAAGGTTATTTAAATGAAAAAAAAAACGTTACTAACATTATACATCTCTATCCTTCACGTCTACATATTTGCAGCCCTCTGTCTCTGGAGAGCACCGAATTGTAGCTTGTAACAGGGCAGTTTGTAACGTGGCTATGTCGGTGCGCGAGAAACAGCGCGCCGCAATCGAGTTTCTAATTCGAAGAGTTCGCCAACACATGGAGCACCTTCTTCTCCCTTAGCACGACAATGCCACAGCACCCGCGAGCGCTACGACGTCTGCAACAATCCGATTCCTCGGGGCCGGCCGGGGTGGCCGAGCGGTTCTAGGCGCTTCCGTCCTGAAGCGAGCGACCGCTACGGTCGCAGGTTCAAATTCTGCCTCGGGCATGGATGTGTGTGTATGTCCTTAGGTTAGTTAGGTTTAAGTAGTTCTAAGTTCTAGGGGACTGATGACCTCTGATGTTAAGTCCCATAGTGCTCAGAGCCATTTGAACCATTTTTGACTCCTCGGGTTCACTGGCATCGATCATCCTCGATACAGTCCAGACGTAGCCCCGTCCGATTTTAATCTGTCTCCAAAACTTAAAGAAGACCTTCAAGGACTTCACTTTGATAGTCGTGAAGCGGTACAAGCAGTGGTGAGGCTATTGTATTAGCCGCAAGAGTGACTATGCTGAGGAATAAATGTAAAGACATGAAGAATGAAGATGTAGAATGTTAATAACTTTTGTTCTTTTCTAAAAACTTTACGAGTTTCCACATGAAAAATTCGGAGGCATTACTTTTCTGCACGCTCTCGTTTAAGAAATGCTTAATTTTAATTGACGTTGGCGAAATCGTCCGTGAGCTACGTAAAGTTGGCCTCTTTCCACAGGGGCAATGGAGTGAATAGCGCGGCCACTGCTGGGTCACAGGATGTAAGAGGGGGAATGTTTCGTTGTTCGTCTTCAAGTACTGAACGACGCACATGTATGCGCGACTCGTACCGGTCAGTTGCCACGGTATAAGTTTTCACATGGAGGTAACCTGCATTCGTGAATGCGTATCATAGAGACGGCCCTCTTCGAAAGCCGTTCATATTTGTAGCAAGTAATAAAACGCAATGAGTATAACTGAAAACACTTAGTGAACGTTTCTGATCGTGTCTCAGATTGTGTAATGCATTCAATATCATTCGCGCACACAGGCAACACGGCAACACTTCATCAAGCAATTACAGTGTCACGTCTTTGGGGTCTTTGAGGGTGGCAGCAATGTGAAACAGAGAAAAGTGGACACGAAATGTTGCGAATGCTGCTGGTTTTTAACGATCCGTACCGGGCGGTCTGGCGGCCAACGTACATATTGCGCCCTTACTGTAGCTACTCTGTCAGGGTTCAGAGCGTACTAATTTATGTATGTTACCAACTGACAATAAGATTGGCACGTATGCGGCCCGAGGGGCTGCCCCGTAGTGTCAGCACTGGCTCCTGAACAGAAACGTTTGACGCCAACTGCTGCAGACGCTCCACTTTTCCACATAATGCAGTCTTTAATGGCGGCTCACGGCTGCTTGTTACCGTTTACTGTTGAAACTATGGCAGCGAATGGTGAAGGGACGGCCACGCAACTTATTAAATCCTCCCACAGACATCTCGCGAAATGACCACAATGAAAAAAAAAATGTGAGGGCAAATATAGAGGTTTACCGACGGCCATTCGCGAATGGAACGAAAGGGGGGTGGGAGGGGGGGGGGGAGAAGATTATACACATCTAAGTACATACCCGGCCTGCCACCGTATGGTGCATGGTGGAGAGTACCTTGTGCCACTACGACTCATTTCCTGCTCCACTCTCAGAAAGAGCGAGGGAGAAACGACTCTATATGCCACCGTACGACCCTAGCTTCTTGTATCTTTGTGGTCCTTACGTGAGATATAAGTTGGCAACAGTAGAATCATTTTGCAGTCAGCTTCAAATGCCAGTTCTCTAAATTTTCTCAGCAGCATCCCACGAGAAGAACGTCGTCTTCTCTGCAGGAATTCCCACTTGGGTTGACAAAGCGTCTCCCTGATACTCGCGTGTTGACCGGACCTCTGCCGGTAACAAGTCTAGCAGCACGCCTCTCACCTGCTTCGATGTCTTCGTTTAATCCCAACTGGTAGGTCCGAAACACTCGAGCAGTACTCCAGAATGTGCCGAAATATACGCTGTTTTCTTTATAGATGGGCTACACATTCCTACAATTCTCAAATAAACCAAAGTCGACCTTTCGTCATCCCTACCAGCGTCCTAACCCTAGGACGCCCAAGCCTTTTTTTCTAACTTGGATGCCTAACGGGGGGGGGGGGGGGGGGGTTCGGCGAGCCCACAGGTATTAAATAAGTTTAATGACGAAAAATTACAACTTTCAAAATGGTTTATGTATTTTAACTAAGGCATCGGTTTATAAATGTTGTTAATAGTTATAAATATAATACAAAATACATATGTGTTCACATACAATAGACTACTCCGAGTCCTCAACTTCAAGACAAGAGACCACAATTTTTTCTGAATGTGTGTTACACACATGTTTATGACACTGTCCACAATACTGTTTTGGTTTACTTAGATTGTTGTACTTCTGCTTCTTTGCTTTAGCTTTTCTTACACAAACATGGCACCGACCTTTCCCTGCAGGAGGCTGACGTGCTTCTGTTGTCACTTCTTTGATTTTCTTTTGTAGAATAGTCTCCATTGATGGAACAATTTGGTTAGATAACCCTCTTGCATTGGCACTTCTTTCTTCTACCTGCAATTTCACTATTTCCATCCCAGCTTGCAGAAGATGAAGTTTCCGTTTGTTGTGTTTCTCTTCATTCCATCTTGGATGTTACTGGATGAATATGGTGGTTGCATTGATAGCACAAATGTCGATGAGAGAGTAAAATACAGATAGAGGCCATCTCTTTGTTCCCCTCTTGTAGGTGTACATACGCGCCATTTGATCAATGGTATCAATTCCACCTTTAGTGGAATTATAATATGCATTTATCTCGGTTTTATTCTTCTCTCGTCCAACAGTCCCTTTATCTTGGCGCATTGTTGACAACATCGGTAAGTTCTTACTTGGTTTCGTTTTTGCTGTGTACGACACCAAAGTTACTAGAGGCCTACGTGTTGGGAACTGCACTAACTAACTGCAAGTTTACAAGATAAATAACAGCTGACTGACATCAACAATCACTTTCTGAAACTAAACCCATTGTTGTGAATATCAAGAATACCAACCAACAAGAAACTAACTTGCATTGTTGTGGAGATGAGAAATACGAAATCCTACTAAGGGAAATTTTCTATAGCATGGAAGCCTAAGGGGGGGGGGGGGGGAGTTGTTGCACCCATAATAAGTTTATTTATTTTTTCTTTCAAAGCAGGAATTTTCTATAAAATATATTGACACTAACGTTTCATAAAATAGCCAACAAACAATAACTCAAAGGGAATATGTAGTATGAAAGTTACTTGGGCACAAGCAGGGGACATAAAAAAATTGTGAGTTCAACGAATACCCCCCCACCCTTTAGGCGTCCTAGGGCTAAGATGCTCGTTCCATTTCAGATCACTTTTCGACGTCACGCCCAGGTATTTAATAGACTTGACTGTATCGAGCAGCACACTACCAAAGCTGTAGGCAATGTACCAGATGTGTAACTCCGACACCTGTCGTAACGTGAACTGCACAGTAAATATGCGATATATCTTGGTTACAGTGGAGCTCGAAAACTGGCATGTAGCTTTAGCAGTAGCATGACACAAACCCTTTGGTCAGTAAATTTACGGCACTGGAGAAACAACATCATTCAAAAGCTGCCTGACGATTGTTGAACACAGTTTTTTAAAACTTTGCGTTTGTTTTGGCTTACAAAGTGACTTTCTCATAGGAGGATTTGTCTGACATTTCGCTACAAAATCCGAGATGACACGAACAACACCTTCGCACATGGTTACTGCGCTTCCTTCCACTCCTTGAATTCTTTAAAACAGTAAGTTCGTGAAAGTTCCTTCAGGAGCAACGTGGATAAAATTTCACAGCCTGGTTTACGTATCCCGCTATTTCCCTACAATGTCCCTCTATGCATCAGGATGGCTCCATCGAAACCTCTCGGCAGATTTTCTGTTCCAAGCGTGTCAAACCAGCATTCGGTCCAACGATCAATGCGTGAACAGAACGTAAAAACCAAACCTTCCTCCGATGTTGTTGGAATAGCTCTCATTACTTCACAGCTGAGTTATTACGTCCAGCGAGCCACGGCAGTTGTCTGTTTATGTAAATAAAGAACCGTGTTAATTCATGTATGCGTTTGTGTTGTAAAAAGAGGATACCGGCCACCCATAATAACATCATCTCCCTTGCTTCCTTACGGTACAATGCTCTACAACCCTCAACCTAAATAAATATAAAGCATTGCGGATAAACACACAGAATGACGCTTTACTATTCGAATACACTGATGCCGATGAATCGCCGGAAACGGCAACAAGGGTAAAATACAAACGAACATCCGTTTGGAGCGACGTAAGTGGAAAGAAGATATAAAGATTTAACTGCACGAAAAGGAGATGGAGGGCTGAGATACACTGGAAGAATCGTAAGGAAATGCGACTCATCAACGAACAGAAGCAGGTTACAAAACACACGACTACTGCGCGTGTCCGGTACCCTTACCAAGTTGGGTTAATAGGAGAGAAAAAGAAGATGTAACGAAGAGCGGCGTGTTTCCGACGGCGTTGCGGATTTACTCAAAAAACTCCACAGGCAGAAGTTGCAAGAGAGGCGTTGTGCATCACGGGGAGCCTGTCCAAATTCCGACAGCGTTTGTTGGAAGAGCACTCGGGCAACGTAGTTACTTCTTCCCACATACATCTCGAAAATGACCGAAACGGGAAAGTCGGGGAAACTGCAGCTCATTTGGAGGTTTATATACAGTCATTCCTCCCACTTGTCACTCACAAACGGAAAAGGAATGTGGGTGAAATGATGGCGGTAGCCAAAGTAATCTCCGCCACACACCGTAAAGTGGCTTGCGGACTACAGACATAGATGGTATTTATTATTACCTATTCTATCAAAAAATGCTTCAAATGGCTCTGAGCACTATGGGACTTAACATCTAAGGTCATCAGTCCCCTAGAACTTAGAACTACTTAAACCTAACTAACCTAAGGATTCGAACCTGCGACCGTAGCGGTCGCAGGGTTCCAGACTGAAGCGCCTAGAACCGCTCGGCCACACCAGCCGGCCCTATTCTATCGGCTGCTGTTATACGAAGGGCATTCAATAAGTAATGCCGAAACATTGTTTTCTGAAAGCAGGTTGGTTTTATTCAGGATTCCAATACACTATATCATTCCCCGCTCCTTTCGCTACAAAACACTGTTCCTCGGCGAAATCTCCGTTCAATGCGACGCCTTCACGACACACTACTGGCAGGGCCTGTACGCCCACACGGCTCCACTCTACCTGTCGACGTGGGAGCCGACGTCTGGCCGCATCAGTTACCTGCCCACCATACACGTACTGCTACCTGCGGAGTGAATCCTTCGTTGGGCCAAACAGATGGAAGGTGCGAGAGCTGGGCTGTAGGATGGCTCTGGAGGAACAGCCCAATGAAATTTTGTGGGCTGCTCTCGGGTGGGCAGGCTTACGTGAGGCCTTGCGTTGTCATGGAGAAGTTCGTTTATATTCCGGTGGCGACGAACACGTTCAAGTCGCTCCTTCCAGTTTCCAAAATTCAAAAATTATATAAAATCCAGTAAAAGCAGGAATATTATAAATCATTGGCTGCGATAGATTATTAACAGACAATTAAATACCGGTGAGAAGGACAATAAAGAAAACGGCATTCAGAAGTCTCCAGGGAGGTTGGTCTTCCGCTTAGGTGAGACAGATGGACGGCCCAACTTCACCCCATCCGTCGGAACCCAACTGGGGGACAGCCACGGACCGACCGACAAATCGACTTGCTTGCTACCAATCGGTACATGAGAACACAAACACAAAAAGTTACGAACGTGATTATCCACAATGAAATGTGTATTAAGCTGTCAAAACTACACGCCATGTTGGACAGCGACAACAGGTGAGGAAAGGACGCTGCCTGAAATTACGTCAGTGCCCCGGGGCAGGTAACCGGAACACTAACGGCCACAAGGCACAAAATTCCGCTGGTGCACTTGAATTTGAAATACGGTAATATAGTTAACTTCACCCAAAAGGATCACTGCCTGAATTTACGTCAGTGGCCCAGGCAGGTAATCAAAACACTAACAGCCACGAAGCAGGAAAATTCCGCTGGTGCACTTGAATTGTAGTCAACCAATATAGTTAATTGCACCGCATAGCGGCTAAATTTCAGCACTAGAAACAATCGGTGTTGTTCACAGGAAAACCTCCCCGACAGCGAACCACCGAAGCGAACCACAGAACACGAATGGATGTGGCTTGGGTAGTTGAAACCGCTGCTCAACTTTGACGTCCTGGGCCGGTGAACCACGAAGTTCGTAGCGATTGGACAGCTCCACACACGCTCCGAGACTGCGCAAGGACTGCCAGCGGACCCAGCCGACTGCACCGCGCGGAGATAACTTCCCTGGTCCGTAGCAACCGACCTACTCCCTACAGATCCCCTAGCTGGAAACTATATGCACATAACCAAAGATGGTACACGGTGCGAATATCGATACATATCGCTGCTGCCACACGTAGAAGGAAGAAGAACCACGACGTAACCGCAACAAGGCGGGAAACCAAACACAGGTAGACAGCGAAGTTCACGAAAACGCATAGTTGGGAGTGAGCACGGCTCAGGTAGCACAACATACTTCAGAGTTGATCGTTGCACCATGAGGGAGGACGTCGAACAGAATAAACCCTTCAAGAGTCCCAGAAGACGGTCGCCATGCCTTTACCGGCTTAGGGCGCGGCTTTGAACATTTTGTTCGGAGTACAGGTGTTGTGACGTCACTCCATCGCCTGCCGTTTTGGTTCTGGTTAGAAGTTATGAACCCATATTTCATCGCATGTGACGATGTTCGACAAAAAATTGTCACGATCCGCCTCTTAACGAGCAAGCAATTCCGCACAGATGGTTCTTCGTTACTCTTTAAAGTCTTCTGTTAAGCAGCGAGGAATCCAGAGGGCCTGTGCTAGTAAGTACCCTAAACTGTAGACGAGTGTGTCAGCACTGCCAACAGACGTCCAGTTGCGCGGCGAGGTCTTTGATTACGAACCGTCGATCATCTCGAAATGAGAGTGACCGCACGACCCAACACTGCAGGAGATGCATGCGAGAGATCGGACAGATTCGCTCGACCTTCTTGCGATGATGACAGACGCCTCACCCAATGACTCACCGTGCTTTTGTTGGCTCAAATGGCTCCGAGCACTATGCGGCTTAACTTCTGAGGTCATCGGTTCCCTAGAACTTAGAACTAATTAAACCTAGCTAACCTAAGGACGTCACACACATCCATGCCCGAGGCAGGATTCGAACCTGCGACTGTAGCGGTCGCTCGGTTCCAGACTGTAGCGCCTAGAACCGCACGGCCACTCCGGCCGGCGTGCTTTTGCTCACTGCCAGTCTCCGTAGACATTCTGCAAACGCCTATAAATATCTGTGATGCTTTGGTTTTCCGCCAAAAGAAACACGATGACAGCTCTCTGGTTGGAAAGCGGCTACAGACGTTGTTCTGAGGGCGACGTAAAGCGCCGACAGCTATCGGAACTTCACGAAACGGTAGGGGCTGAAGCGGGAATATTTCATAATGTCCCACAACAAGTTCCGCATTTTTTCAACCGAAACTGATCGAGAAAAAAATGTTTCTCATTACTCTCTGAACGCCACTCGTATTTTTATTGCGCCTATCTTCTGAAGTAGTACATCCAGAATAAGTCTGTAGTGTCTTGTGAAGTCCGTATATCGTTTTCCTCGATGTTAGTCGCGGACAGAAACAATCAGCAGAACACTATTAAATACTTTACATGTACATTCTGTGAACAATCTAATCACGCTTGGTTGTTGTCTAGCGCACAGAATGGAAAACTATGCGCCTCGAAGTAAGTCAAAACTCTGACGCGCGTGAATGCTTCCCTCTGCATTGCGTCAAGCGCACGAGCAAAACTGAACAGAAGAAGGCATCGCGTGGACGGCCTACGCAGCTCTAAAAGGTCGTCTTATTGCAGGGCAGCGCGGCGGACTCACGGCGTCACGGGTTGTTGCTGGGCAGGCGATGACGTCAGTTGGACGTCAGTTCTCGTGGGTATCGGACGCGCCACAATAAAGACAGTTCCACCTCCTCTCCAACCAAGCTACGTTCGTGATTCGTAAACACGAGTGTACAGGCGGAACGGGTAACCAGCGGCGGATAGGACGTCAATCAGCTTTTCTGACATATCTAAATTCTCAGTTTAGCAATGATAAAGTAAATGAAAAAAAAAATCTGAAATACGATATTAGAAGGGCAGTAATGCGTGTGTGTGATATGTGACATGGACAGCGTAAGAAAAAAAAAAAAAAAAGATTGAAAGTGATGTGGTTAAGAGTGTTCTGTAACTTCAGCGGACGTTCATAGAAATACGATGAGAAAAAAACAGTTTCACTAAATCATTTTATCACCTTTTGTGTCATTGACTTCATTGCCAAGGGAAAATGGCACGATGCGTTTCAGCAGTTTTCTAGCTAAGTATTTTACATCGCAGTGGAGAATAAACATATCAGTTCATTTTTGTACCGTAATGACTGCAGGTGGCCAAAAACCCTTCAGCATTCACACATGGACCACCGTCAATTAAAACCAAAATTACTATCTTCGGCTAGATTTAATGCACATTACTCATCTAGGCACTTTAAAACTGATGTTGTACACCACGAACAGAGACAAATTTGCCCCTCTTTTTCAACAACTGCTAGGTTAACCGATACACACGAAACTGCTTCAAAACGTTCACAAACCATTAGTCTTCATCTCTAGTTTCACAATTTGTAGAAGCACGACATATTAAGAAAACATTCATACGTTAAGAAAATTACAAACATCGATTGAAAAAATACTTCAGTAGTGGCGCAACTTTGCAATCTGTGTTACAAGTAGAAATCACGAAAAAGGCGGGACAAAAGATTTTTTAAACTATGTAAACGCTTTATTGGAAAAATACATGCACATAATATTCAACGTATTTAAATAGGCCACTTTAAATTTATACGCTTCGTACATTAAATGAACTTCTGAAATTGACATTAGAAAGGGCAAATTTTCCATAAATTTCATTGTAAGGAGGATGGATTATATAAATAACGCCTCGCACTTTTAGTAAATCTTCATCGGGCATGTTTGGGAAGAAAAACTTTTCCCTCTGTCAGTTGATAGAATAAGGATGCGGTCCCCTCATTGCGCTTAAGAGAACGCTAGAAGCGGGAGGATATGTTACAGCATTTTATAGCGCGACCAATTCGGAGACAATGCCTGTCTGTGTCAGCACGACAGGGCACCTCTTAACCAAGCAGGTTCGTGGACAATAACGTTCCAGAAATCGACCAGCCGGCCCAGAGTGTCGACCTTAACCCCAAGGAACACATTTGGGATGACTTAGAACCTCCTCTTGCAGAGTTCAAGCTGTGATAAAGGCGAAGGGTGGACACAGCCCACATTAAAGTCCACTAGATACATTTTATCAGACCGTCGTTTCGCTGATAAACTAGTATGCGACTTTGACAATGTGCTGCTTGCCTTTGAAAGTAAACGTTAGGTGGACACTGATGTCGCTACAGCTGTCAGGTACTCGTCGGCTAGCTTTTGCAATTAGGGGGATAAAACTTTCGTGTCTTCCCATTGCTCTGAAACAGGCTCCCCCAAACTCTGTTACATGGGGAGTGAATAACTGCTCCTCCCACATCGCCTTTTTAGACATTTTGACAATACTAATTATTTTTTAAATTTTATTATGATTTGTGTGTTATTATTAGTTACGATTTAGAAGAAAAGTTTGAGAACACATGCTCTAAAGGATAAGCCCACAGTGGTGACACAGTTGTTGCCAGATAATGGCTCGTTCCACTTTTTCATCAGCCAGATCAGATTCAAAAGAGCCAACTGCTCCACTCGTTTGCCGTGTGCTACTGTCTTATGGTGCCTCCGAACGTCGTATATCGTTTCAAGAGACGAACCACTACCTCGTTCGCTGCTGTTGGTGCTCGGGCGTTCAGTTGTTGAAAGACTTGCAAATTTTAGGTAAACAATAAAAGACTAATAAATAATTACCAGGATTATTCGAACCTATAGATGCTATCAAGTACTGATATAAGTATCAATCGACAGGTGTCGAATAAAAAAGTATCTTTGTCGAGATGAAAATACTCGACACCGAAACGTATAGATACCCTTTATGTGTCTCTGGACGCAATATCAGAAAACATACTCAGAAGGAAGAGTATCGACAGTAATCCTTCGCAACGTGAGTTTGTAAGCGCGGTAATAGCAACGTGGTAGGCAGCAGGTTTGAGATGCAGTATGGAGTGAAGCGTGACAGAACGGCTGACGGACGTAAACACGGCAGCAGCTCGCGCTGTTGTTGCAGGGGGGCGGCTAACGCCCCCGCACCTGTTGCCCACGCACGTCCCGCGCCGCCAGCTACGAACATCCGGCTGGCCACGGCTTCCGGCCTACGTGCTCTCGCTGCCCCCTTCCTGCCCCCCCCCCCTTCACCTTCACCCCCACTACACAGATACGAGGTCAGCTGTAGCTGGGAGCGGAGCTGTCATGCGTATTGGTCTCATTACACGTACTGGAGAGCGGATAGGAAAGAGGAAGTGCCGGCTAGAGTGGCCGAGCGCTTCTAGGCGCTACAGTCTGGAACCGCGGAACCGCGGAACCGCTAGGGTCGCAGGTTCGAATCCTGCCTCGGGCATGGATGTGTGTGATGTCCTTAGGTTAGTTAGGTTTAAGTAGTTCTAAGTTCTAGGGGACTGATGACCTCTGATGTTAAGTCTCATAGTGCTCAGAGCCGTTTGAAAGAGAAAGTATCGCATTTCTAGCTAAATGTAATGTTAAACTGGACTACTCCTCTCCTGCTCACCAATTCCTAGTTTGGCAAGACGTAATAGGACGGAGGGCAAGATAGGAGTGAGTTTACACTACGCTAAGTGAAGTAGTATGGTGTTAAAGACAGCCATGTGACAATACTGCCTGGAAGACTTGGAAATGTTTTTCAGTCCTCTGGTTGCTGCTGTGCGCACATACATGACCAGTGCGCATTTTCCTCGTGTTTCCACTTGTTTACTGTCAACAGCAGCAAGCGGACGAGTTACGTTACTCCGTGCAACAGTACTGCCTACTAGTACAGGCGGTCGAAGTCAGATCTGTGTTATTTTTTTTAATAACGTCATGATTCCATGAATGGTACACTCTGATAAGTATTTCAACAGTTCTCGAGGAGAGGAAGTGGAGTACCAAATAAAAATACAGGATGATACTTAAAAAAAAGACGTACTGCTGTTCATACAGGTATGTAGGTAAGGAACAAAGTGACAAGAAAGGCGATCACACTGCTTAATTGAAAAAATATCGTGATTACAGCCTTGAACTGCCAATAAAATCCTTATTTACACAACCAGTTTCTATCGAATGACCACCATCACGTTCCTCTATACCAAATTGAAATAACGCCCCATCTTGTTGCCCTTTGTGGCAAGCCATCCTTGGCTTATATTTCAGCAAGACAATACCCGGCCCTACAGGGCGAGAGCGATTCTGTGTTCGTGCTTGCCAAACCACATCTTGGCAGCAAGGTTGCCCGATCTCTGCTCAGTTGAGAAAGTCTGCAGCATTATGGACTTGGCCCTTGCAGCAACTCTGTCGATCAAAGCCAGGCCGAATAACTGCTAGAGGTGAACCAACGCTTTACTGACTTGTTCAGTTTGTGAAGCTCCTTCTCCTGAATAAGTGATCCAAATTTTGTGAAACTGTGATCATCTGTTTGTCTCCGATTGTCGTTCCACTGGGATAATTCCTTCGCGGTACGTCGCTTTTTATCGTACGGTATACATAAGCACTCCTAAAGTTTTCAACCTGTATTTTCTAGAAAACTTTTGCAGAGCTGCGTTATCCTGTTTGCGTACGTGGTTAAAAAAGCCATGGGACAGCCATATGCGCATATGCAGATGGCGGTAGTATCGCGTACTCAAGTTGTAAAAGGGCACTGCATTGGAGAAACTGTCGTTTGTACTGAGCTAATTCGTGTGAGAAGGTTTCCGACGTGGTTATGGCTGCACGACGCGAATTAACAGACACTGAACGTGGCGTGGTAGTTCCAGCTAGATGCATGGGAGACTCCATTTCGGAAGTCGTTAGGGAATTCAATACTCGGGGATCCACAGTGCCAAGAGAGTGTAGAAAATACCAAGACAGCCTTCACTAAACGACCAAGAGCAGCGGCGTTTACATAGAGCCGTCAGTGCTAACAGACAAGCAACACTGTGTGAAATACACGCGAAAATCGGCGTGGCACGTACGACGAATGTATCTGTTCGGACAGTGCAGAGAAATTTGTAGTCAATGGCAGCAGACGACCGACGCCATTGCGTTTGCTAACAGCTCGACATCACCTGCAACGGCTCTCCGGGGATCGTCACCGTATCGGTTGGACTCTAAACGAGTGGAAAATCGTGACCTCGTCAGCTGAGTCCCGATTTGAGTTGGTAGGAGCTGATGGTAAGAGTAGAGTGTGGCGCAGACCGCACGAAGCCGTGGACCCAGGTTGTCAACAAGGCAGCGTGAAGCTGGCGGTGGCTCCATTATTGTGTGAGGTGTGTTCACATGGAAAGGACTGCATCCACAGGTCCAACTGCACCAATCATTGACCAGAAATTGTCATGTTCTGTTACTCGGAGGGCATTTGCAGCAAATAACGATGGTATTTTTATGGATGACAATGCACCATGTCACCGGGTCACAAATGTTTGAAATCTGCTTGAAGAACGCTCTGGACAGTTCAAAAAAATGTTCAAATGTGTGGGAAATGTTACGGGACTTAACTGTTAAGGTCATCAGTTCCTAAGCTCACACACTACTTAATCTAAATTATGCTAAGGACAAACACACACACACACACACACACACATGTCCGAGGGAGGACTCGAACCTCCGCCGGGACCAGCCGCACAGTCCATGACTGCAGCGCCCAAGACTGCTCGGCTAATCCCACGCGGCGGACAATTGAAACGAATGGTTTGGCCACGAGTATCGTCCAATATGAATCGAACTGAGCACTTATGGGACACATAATCTGGAGGTGAATCTCAATGTAGACAAGTGTAATGTGCTGCGAATACATATAAAGAAAGATCCCTTATCATTTAGCTACAATATAGCAGGTCAGCAACTGAAAGCAGTTAATTCCATAAATTATCTGGGGGTAAGCGTTAGGAGTGATTTAAAATGGAATGATCATATAAAGTTGATCGTTGGTAAAGCAGATGCCAGACTGAGATCCATTGGAAGAATCCTAAGGAAATGCAATCCGAAAACAAAGGAAGAAGGTTGCAGTACGCTTGTTCGCCCACTGCTTGAATACTGCTCAGCAGTGTGGGATCCGTACCAGATAGGTTTGATAGAAGAGATAGAGAAGATCCAACGGAGAGCAGAGCGCTTCGTTACAGGATCATTTAGTAATCGCGAAAGCGTTACGGAGATGATAGATAAACTCCAGTGGAAGACTCTGCAGGAGAGACGCTCAGAAGCTCGGTACGGGTTTTTGTTGAAGTTTCGAGAACATACCTTCACCGAAGAGTCAAGCAGTATATTGCTCCCTCCTACGTATACCTGGCGAACAGACCATGAGGATAAAATCAGAGAGATTAGAGCCCACACAGAGGCATACAGACAATCCTTCTTTCCACGAACAATACGATACTGGTATAGAAGGGAGAACCGATAGAGGTACTCAAGGTACCCTCCGCCACACACCGTCAGGTGGCTTGCGGAGTATGGATGTAGATGTAGATGTAGAGGTGAGTTCGCGCTCAACCATGTAGCAGCAACACTTTCGAGTTATGGACGGCTGTAGATGCAGCAGTGCTCAGTTTTTCTGCTGGGGACTTGCAACGGCTGGGCTGGGTGAGTCCACGCCAGGTCGAGCTGCTGCACCAGGCCGGGAAAAGGAGGTGCGACACGATATCAGGAGGTGTCCCACGACTTGTGTGAGGTCAGTGTATGTAGAAGGCGAACTCGTGCCCCACCTTGTGAATATGAATCAAATCGGTGAGGCGGTGAGGAGAAGTCCGCATTGTCCCATGGTGAACAACATCCGCTCGATACATTTTTAATTTTGCTTCTGGGCAAAAAAATGATTTTGGAGTGGTCGAGATACATGGGACACCGTGTATCACGACCAGCCACGTATCTCCGACTGCACCTTTAAAAGAAACTGGCTCCCCCTGCTGTCTCGGAGTACTGGTGACGCCCTGGCTGGAGGCTGCCCGGCGGCCCCTGGTGGGCGCAACGCGCGCCGCGTTGAGCGCTCCGAGCCGAGACGCCGGCCGGCGCTGTCACAACTGCCGGCCTGCCCAGGAAGTCCCAATTGGTGCAAAGTGGCGCTCCAGCCGTCACTGCGGCCGGCCTCCAGAGCTCTGCCCGGCCGGCTGCACCTCGCCGCTACTCCAGCACCTCCTTCCCTACTGGGCGGCGCAGTCGGCGTGGACGCGCGGCTAGCACCAGCCGCGACCTCGGGCTTTTCGCAGACGATGCAGTATCTCCGCGACGCGTCATCTTGGGTGGAGAGTCATCGGCAGGGAAAGTAACTTTAGGCGTACACCAGTGGAGAGTATTGGTTTTTGCTATTCGTGTTATACACTGAAGAGGCGAAAAAACTGTTACATCTGCCTAATATCGTGTGAGGCCCCCGCGAGCACACAGAAGTGCCGCAACACGGCCTGGCATGGACACGGCTAATGTGTGAAGTAGTGCTGGAGGGAAGTGACACCACGAATCCTGCAGGGCTGTCCATAAATCCGCAAGAGTACCAGGGGGTCGAGATCTCTTCTGAACAGCACGTTGCAAGGCACCCCAGATGATGTGAAGTATATGAAATATATACTTAAATCTATATTAGAGAATAAAAATAAAATCCACGTTCATTTTGATGAGAATTGAAAAAAAAAATCATCTTCAGCTTATCACTCCAGAGCCTTAGCCGTTGTGCTACAGAGCGACTGGCTAAATTCACGTTATTTTTTATGGTTTAGTGAGTCACGATAAATTATTTTCTTCATATTTTCACAAAGGGGGTGCACTAGGGTGGATGACTGCATGGAGTGAAACATGGCAGTCAGTCCTACACCACTGTATGGGTGGTTTCAAAACGTCTTAGTGGCAAATAAATATGTACTGTATTCGGAAGTAAATTAATTATAACAGTAACATTTTATCATCAGATCTAACGTCAATAACTGATACCTACATTGTTATATACGTTCCAATAGAACCTAATTTTTTTCAATTCAGTTGCTTATAGAAACAAAACAAATACGCTTACCTTATTCTGCAGTGCTTCTCGTTTCCGTGTCGGCGAATTTCGCAGTCGCTAGATGACATTATCTTTCACTCTCTTAAGGAGAGACGGAATGCAAACCTGCTCAAAAAATAAATTTTTAGATTTTTGCGTATTCGAAATGCCCGCTATTTTCTGCGCAAAACAGTTATTGTTTCATATAAATACGACAGTTATTCGTCAAGTATGGTGGTTTCCCTGACGCTCTGTGCGATCTCTCATTTAAATGCCACGCCTTCTTTTTTGCACTATGCAGAGATAATGCAAAGGCTTTTCTTTCTTGTACGTTATTTTCTGCTTCTGTTTCTAAATTAGAAAGCATTGGGCATGTCCAGAAGAGAATGGGATCCACCTTGACGATATTATTAAAAGAATGGTAAGAAGATAGGTGGTATAGCTCACCTGACAAATGTTGAAATACATCGATTACAGAATTATTATGGCTTGGCCGTAAGAAGAAACGTTGGAAATATAGAAACCATGAAAAAAGGTGTGTGGGCTATTTTTTCCCATAAACTTTCCACAAAAGAAAATCCTCCGAAACCTAGGTCAACATCCGGTGTCAATTTGCAATCGAGGCGGAATCTTTATAATCATTACATTTTTTTAACTTTCAGGTACCATTATTTTCTAAACTAATTGGGTTAGAAATATGAAATTTGACAAATTGTACTCAAGGTGGCAGTAAGTTACTACAAGTAAATTGAGAACCACTAACTCAACGGAAACTATTTTATAATAAGTGAAATTTTATTAGTGAAAAAATAAAAAGTGCACCTTTTCAAATGATGAAATAGCATTGGTAGAATAGGGATTAAACAAAATTGCCTTCCGCCTCCCCTTAATACAGGGTGTTTCAAAATAAATATGCGGGTTTAAATTCGCCTTACAATTATAAATAATACACCAAATGAAAGAGAAACGTAAACAGATTTTCTTACAGTTATCCAGTGTGAACACCGATCACACATCGAGACTGTAGGCGAGTTGTTCCGAAACCTTGATCAGCGTGTCAGGAGTAACTGTTGCAGTAGCACTGTTTGCAAAGTCGGACAGGTCAGCTGGTATCGGAGGCACACGCACAGGATCGTGCGTGAACGTGGACGTCACGCACAAAATGCTGCGTCAACCGCGCACCTGCGCCCAATCCACTGGTCGGGTACAACATCGTACTGAGGCGGCGCACCATCTTGCTCCCAAATAAAGATGTGTTGTTCAGCTTCCTCCCATTGAGGCACGGGCCATAGCTGTAGCACATCAAGATAAGAAACATCAGTTACAGTTGATTCACTGTAAAAGAAAGGCCCATAAACTTTCAGCGGGGATATTTCTTGGGGCTAAGCATGAAAGACGTTGTTCAGTTACTCTCTGTCGTTCCATACTCTTCAAACTGCGCACAGGTATACAAACATAACTGTTTGAGTTTCTCTTTCATTTGGTGTATTATTTACAATTGTAAGTTGAACGTAATAAATGCTACAACGCCTTAAAACCGGTATGTTCATTTAGAAACACCCTGTTTTTCCTGCTGTTGCTAAACAGTAACATTGTATCCTATTAGTCTACAGCCACTGGCGAAGAAACAGCGATGCAAAAGAAATGCAGGAACCGCGAAAACTATAACACGTTATACAACAATAGTCCACCAACAAGAAAGCAATCTGTACTGTGAGAAAAGTAAATGCACTGTTGAAGGAATAAACTTAAAGATAATTCTCATTTACTGTTCAGTCTCAGTTGCACATTTTTAATTAGATTACATGTTTCGATCACTCTGGATCATCTTCAGATCTAAGCACTTGCGTTAGCAACCCGTCAGCGATGCAAAAGAAATACAGGAACCGCGAAAACCATAACATGTTATACAACAACACGGAACCCATGCCCAGGGTTACGGGTGAAGACCTTAATGGCAGCGACGGCGGAGAAGGAAGACTTCGGAACGGCGTAGCTGGCAGATGAGGCAACCCTCCTTTCTGGGGATTAAATGAGAAGGGAGCCACTGCCTTGTGGTGGAGGAGAAACTCCAAAGGCTAAGGGAGACAACCCCAACAGAAAATCCTTCCTTGCGTTAGGCCTAGCAAGCCAGTAGGAAAGTCTTCATATATTGCTTTCAAAACACAGACGAGCCTCGGAACGAACCACTCAGGATTTGACCCCACTGCTTCTTCAAGTACTGGTGAAAATGATGGGAGACCTGATGATATTCATCAGTACAAGAAGATGAAACCAACTGGACTAAAAAATAACCTAAATATTGGCACCCTTATATATTAACCCTCAATGGAAAAATGGAAGAAATGACAGATGTACTAACAGAGAGGAAGTTAGATATATTTAGATTAAGCGAAACAAAGTGGAAGGGAAAAGATGAGAAGAATTTGAGAGGAGGAGGAAAACTGTACTGGAGTGGGAATAACAGGTATGGAAGAAATGGTGTGGCAGTGATGGTGAATAAGAAAGCTGTATTGAAAATGTGAGATATATATCAGACAAGATCATAATCTTAAACCTGAGATTCCAAAAAGAAACACTAAAAGTAATCCAAATTTATGCACCTCAAGTGGGATGTAGCGAAGAAGAGAAGATGGACTTTGAAAATGTGTTAGAAAACCATATAGAGAGTGCTAATATAGTGATGGGAGATTTTAATGCACGGGTAGGCAAAGACAGAAACGGATTTGAGCAAGTATTGGGATGTTTTGGATATGGAGGCAGAAATGAAGAAGGGGAAAGACTCCTGGATTTGTGCCAGAGGAATGGAATGAAAATAGCAAACAGCTGGTTTATGAAGAGAGAAAGTCATGTTATCACCAGATACAGTTGGGATGGAAGAACGAAGAGTGTAATTGATTATATTCTAGTAGATAGGGAATGGGGAGAGAAAGTAACAAATGTGAAGGTAATTCCAAGTGTGAGTGCAGATGGAGACCATAGATTACTGGTGGGACAATGGAAAATGAATCAGTGTGGGAAAAATAGAAAACAGAAGAAAGTGATGAGGATACGGGATTGGAAACTGAAGGAGAGTGAATGTGCTGAGAAGTACAGGGAATTAATAACACAAAAATTTCCAAAAGAAGTTTTCTGCGATGTAGAAAAAGAATGGAGTTTATTCAAAGACACTTTAGTCGAAGCAGCACAAAAAGTATGTGGCAGAACATCTGGAAAGGAAAAAATAAGACAGACAAGTTGGTGGGATGATACCACAATCCAAGCTGTTAGAAGAAAAAATGGAGCATGGAGAAAATGGTGGAAAACTAAAAATGATGAAGACCATAAAAGATATATAGAGGAAAAGAAGAAGTGCAAAGAAATAGTGGAAACAGCAAAGAAAAAGGCATGGGAAGAGTTTACAAAAAAGCTTGAAGAAGATGTGAAGAGCAATAAGAAAATGTTCTATAAAATTACGAAAAATAAGGGTTCTGAAGTACCAGTAAAGACGGAAACACAGTACGGTACCATTATTGAAGTTCCAGGGAATATAAAAGATCTCTGGAAAGAACATTTTAAGAAGCTGTTAAACGCTGAGGAGCAGGAACATGAGGAAACAACAAATAATGGAGAAATTGAGAGAAGTTGGGAAGCAGAATTAGAACAAATTGCACGGGAAGAAATGGAAAAAGCTGTGAAGAAGATGAATGGGGGGAAAGCCCCAGGACCTGATGAAGTATCAGTGGACATGATAAGAGCAGCAGGTCCAGTGGGAATGCAGTGGCTGTATAGAGTACTATCAAGCGTGTGGAGAAATAGTAAAATACCTGACGACTGGAGAACAGGAGACATTGTTCCCATCTTCAAGAAAGGCAATAAAAGACTTTGTAAAAACTGCAGAGGAATAACCCTCATGAGTCATACAGCCAAGATTTTTGAAAGAATTTTACTAAATCGAATAAGTGAAAAGATAGAAAAGGAGCTGAGTGAAGAACAGCATGGGTTTAGGAAAGGAAGGAGCACGATCGACCTGATATTTTCTATCCGTCAACTGATGGAAAAAAGTTGGGAGTATAACAAAAGGGTGATAATGGTTTTTATAGACACAGAAAAGGCATATGACTCAGTTGACAGGGAAAGACTCTGGGAAGAACTGAGGAAGATAGATATCGATGATGGATACATTAATGTTATAAAGACAATGTACAGAGGTCACAATTGTAGAATTAGAACACCATTGGGGAACTCTGAATACTTCGAAATAAGACAAGGACTTAAGCAAGGAAGTATTCTATCTCCTGCGCTTTTTAATGTTGTGATGGAGGGAATGAATAGGGCAGTTAAAGATATAGTAAAAGAGAAAGACAAAAAGATGATTTTTGCAGATGATATGGTAATATGGGGTGATAAAGAGGTAGATGTACAGTTACAGCTTGATGCGTGGAAGGAAATAATTAAAAGGTATGGATTAAAAATAAATAAAGATAAGAGTGAAGTAATGGTATTTGGAAGGGAGAAAGGAATCAACGGAAATATTACCTTGAATGGAGAACCCCTCAAAGTGGTAGAAAGTTTCACTTATTTAGGGAGTGAAATATCTAGGGATGGAAGAATAACTAACGAAATTAATAGGAGGTTACAGAAGGGAGGCAATTTCTACCAAAGAATAAAACATTGTAACAATGAAGTTTCAGAAAGAGCAAAACTCCTTATGTATAAGAATTATTACATCCCTATTGTCACCTATGGTGGAGAAACATGGACAATGACAGAAAGGGACTGGAGCAGACTGCAAGCAGGGGAAATGAAATTTCTCAGAGCAGTTAAGGAAAAAACAAGAATGGACAGAGTAAGGAATGTACAGATTAGAAAGGACCTCAAACAAAAAAGTATGAGAGAAGAAATTGAAAGAAAGAGATTAAGATGGTACGGGCATGTTAAGAGGATGCATGGGCAGAACTCCCCAAAATTATGGAAGAACTAAAGATGGATGGGAAAAGACCTAGAGGGCGCCCAAGAACACGGTGGAAAATGCGAGTGAGAATATCTGTTGAAAGGAGAGGTGTGACCTGGCAGCAAGTGGAGGAAGAAAAGTGGTGAGAGGACCGAGCCAAATGGAGAGGACTCGTCAGCCCCCAGACCCGGCAGTAGCTGGAGCGGGATTCGGATGTAGATGTAGACAACAATAGTCCACCAACAAGAAACTGAGTTGCACATTTTTAATCAGGTTACATGTTTCGATCACTCCGGATCATCTTCGGATCTAAGTAGTTGCGTAAGCAACCCGTCTTCTCTACCCAGAACCACCTTTCACAGAGTACTGAGGCTCGGGTCAGTTGCTGAACAGCAGCACGCCTGCTCGCCCGTACACACAACTCGGGTGGCCGTCGCTCATCCCTTCCTCTTATGGCCCGTGGTACACCACCGCCGCCTCGGCCACATATTCGGATGGCGCCGTTATGCCACGCGCGGTACACATTAACTTCGACGGCATGCAAACAGATTACAAACTTAGACGTTCCGGGGATCCTTCCAACCTCGACTCGAAAGCCAATCACCGTGCCCTTTTAGATGTTGGATAAATCGGTCCGTTTCCGCATTACGAACAACTATTGCACTGTTTTCCGCGTCCCCTGACAAGTTTTGTATATCCTCTACTGCTACTGCTGCCACCTGCCGTCTGCGAGTGGTTGCTGCACCTTGACGTCGAACATAGGCGATCGTCACACTTTGACTGGACCGTGTACCTACCGTATGTAGATGACGTTCCTCTTCCTTAATGATTGCACTTGCGACGAAATGCTAAGCAATTGCATAGCCAGGCATGTAGTAAACTTCCATGTCAACTTGACTGCCGCTTTCAGGAATTCAATTTTTTTGACCGGCAGCGCATGTACGGCACCAAGATGCTCATGACGTACGGCAATGGCACGATATGAACCCAGTGAAAGCCACACACAGCTATCGTAACACATCACAAGTAGATACCTCGATGCAGGCTGCGTGTGCCAATGGCTGAAACGCTGGCAGTTTTATTTACATCGCAACGTGGCCACAATAAAAAAATTACTGAGACAAACTGCATCCAGTAGCCGGTACCGCATAGATTGCTGTGAATTCCTGACAGAAACCCGCAGCATAACGGGCGACACCCACCGCGCCTCCACAGTTAATCAGCTGGACGCCGGCCAGATCTGCAGCGCGCCCGACTCCCTGGTCGGGGCTTTCTCACATATGGTGAGCCCGGAAAACTTTTGTGCGACTGACGCGGGAAAGACCATCGGTAATGGAAATTCGTGGTAAGTTCCTATGGGACCAAACTGCTCAGGTCATCGGTCCTTGGGCTTACACACTACTTAGTCTAACTTCAACTAGTTACGCTAAGGACAACACACACACACACACACACACACACACACACACACACACACACACAGTCACATGACCGAGGGAGGACTCGAACCTCCGAAGGGAGGACATTGGTAATGATCAAGAGAACTGCCCATCACAGAAAATGCTCGAAAATGCGATTCCGACGCACCAATCGCTTGCTGTCACGTGTCTGCACATGGGCGTCTCCTACACGCTTTGTTCGGAAGGAAGGAAGGAATGTTCGGGTTTAACGTCCCTTCGACATGAGGTCATCAGAGACGGAGCACAAACTCTGATTGTTTCAACGATTGCGAAGGACATCGGCCCTGCCTTCTCAAACGAACCGTGCTCGCATGTACCTCGAGTGAAAATCACGGAGGGCGCTCACTGAAAACCTTAATCATTATAGCTAGATGCTGACCTGAATCGTTGTCCGTTAGTGAAAAGAACAGACGTATTTAGTGAGCAGTAGGATCCAACATAAAATGGTGCTCACGACCAGACACCACGTGTTCACTGACGGATGTTAGGCACAGCACAGCTCCTGGAAAGGTGCTGAACTGTTTGTGCAAGAGTTTAAGACTGTACATGTTTCGGCACAACTCCCAGCAAAGCTTGCAATATAAAAGTTAATGGTAAAATGGAGCGAAGTGAATAAAAACCGAAAAGATTTCCGACACCAGAAAACATCACTGCTCCAGCGAAGGAAAGCCTGCATCGTAGTTTGGAAATTACATTCTGTGCCAGCACGAATTAAGAGATCGTCGTATTGAAACATTATCAAGAAGTATTTGCATCTGTATCCTTGCACATGTACTGCTGTGCATGAAATACATTCTCCAGATGAACTTTTCGCGTCTTGAGTGTTGCTGGTGGTTTCTGAGTGAGGTGGTATCAGCACTTTTGGATCCTCAGTTTTTCATTTCTTCACATAAGGGCTGGTTCAGTCTGTCAGGGCATGTGAATTCACAGAACATTCACCATTATGCATAAAAAAATCATCATCTTAGTTTCAAAAGCCATTGCATGATCTCAGAGCTGATGTTTGCTGTGCAGTGTCTGGTGTCTGCATCGTAACACGATTCTTTCACCAAATGCTAACGCTCACTGCGGTACTAAGAAACTGTTTAATCCACATGTAGGTCACCTCACTGAAGACGAACGACTGTACGGGTATTTTCAGCAAGACGGAACAGCAGCGTAGCCTGGACTGGCAGTCTTGCCTCGAGTGCGTGAAGTGTTTGGTGAGGATAACCGGCAGAAGCAATGCAATCTCCTGGCTGTCGACTTCTACAGTTGGTACAGTCCCCATTATGTAGGCTTCTGCCTGACCTTGCTCATGGTTTCCAATTCTAGACATAACATAGGGGGTTTACCCCAGCCATGCAGGCAGGGTAAGTAAAATGTGATGATGCCAAGTGGTGTCCTTTGCCTTATCTAGATAAGACGGACTGAGCTGAGGTGTTGGCGTTTAGAAAAAGCCTGTCAGACTACTGTTTCCAACCTAACCAGATGATCGGTTGTGGATCATCCGTAGCAGAAACCACACTGGTAGGGGGACAAATGGCCGCAAGATTTGAGAAACCACCATAATCTGCTCTCAACCATGTTTTCAAGTAGTTTGCAGGGCGCATTAGTGAGGCTAATCGGTAGCTGTTGGGAGACGCTCGGTTTTTGCCTGGTTTAAGGATTGGGATAATAATGCTATCTTGCCATTGTGACAGAAAGACATCTTTGGGCCAAGTAAAGATGAAGAACCTGAACAGATATAGCCTCTGAGTAACGTTTAGGTGTTGAATCATCTGATTATGAATTGGATCAGGGCCTGGGGCCACATTGGTAGGTTGTAGAGAGGGGATGGGGATGAAACACGGGGGATGTCTTTCAGCTCACCATTCCTGCAGTAGAAAGATAGCCAGATAAGAAGCGGACGTCGGTGTTGTTGCAAAGTAGGTCACGAGGTGTTCAGCAAGAGCCGACACACAGGTACAATGACCAGAAGGGTTGTTGATTTTTGGCAGCCTGAAAGACTATGGAGCTTTGTTTACTCCTGGGACGAGGAGGCACGTTCTCCCAGGGAGGAGATGTAGTGCTGCCAGCATTGTTTCTTACTTGACTACACAGTGGGCCTTAGCACAAAATCACCTAAAAGTCATGAGGTTGGTCTGCAAAGGACGTTGCTTGAAACGCTACAGGGCTCTTCGGCGGTCCTAAACAGGTATTGCAATATCTTTGATCCACCATGGCACCGGCCGGCGACAGAGGAGACCTGTAGAAAGAGGAATAACAGTTGCAGTGGCGTGGGTGATCTTGTCAGGTGCGTCATGCAACACCTCATCAATACAATCAGACAGAGAGAGGGCGAAGGTAACACTAGAGGCACATACTTGCCAAATTGCACTCTGAAGCATCCAACATGGTAACTGGTCCATCTGGTGTTGGCAAGAAAGTGGCAGGATCACTGAAAAGTGGGCCTATCACAAAGATCGTCACGTCGTGCCCAAGCCACGAGATTGGAGGACGAGATCGTTAGGTTGATACACGGGAAGGCGCCACGGGCGGCACTGAACTGGGCAGGAGAACCACCGTTGAGAAGACACAGGTCAAGGTTATGAACAATTTGATCAATTAGAAGTGGTACTCCTCTGCAGGGGGTGGTGTGCGCTGAAGTTCCTAAGTAGGAAAAGAAGGGAGGGGGTGGAATTTGCTGCTTACTTGGTCAACCCAAGTAAGTAAGCGGCCTGCTGGGAGGTAAATAAACGTTGCAGATGGTGATCGCTGAAGCCGTCTGCACCCGTACCTCTGTTGTTTCCAACGTAGTGTGAAACGGGAATCCACTCACTGACATCTGTGTGAACCAGTGTACAGACCTCTCCAGATGTGCTGTTGGGGCTGGCAAAGTTTCGACAGAATGAACGATGACCATGGAGTGATGGGGAATGGTAATCAGTGGAGTGCGTTTCTTGTAGAGCAATGTAAATTGCAGAAGAGGAGGAAATAAGGTAAAAATTATTGCATTCCATCCTGACCAGGTGGTACAGCTGCCGTTTCGAATTATTTCAAACCGAAAAACAGTCTGGTTTGCAAAGTTATTTAATTTCAGTAATGTGTTTCGCCCTTTTGGGGGCATGTTCATACTGTCTACGAAACAAGAAAATAATCCGTTACAAACAAATAGAGGGAGGGAGGGCCATTGGCCTATCCCGTGCGACTGTACGAATTATGGATGCATCGGGCGAATTTACACCTTGCTGCTCGAGATCAGTCTGTTTGCAACATAGGGTCTCTGTGGAAGATGATTTCTTGGACCATATTTAAAGTTTTGTGTTGGGCAGTGGTCACTGGTATGTTACCCACACATTCACGTGCGTGAAGAGCTGTAGACTGTGCAGCAGAGGAGGCTTTAATCGACAGTGGTTTCGTCACGATAAAAATATCGCCATCAGTACGAGTAAATACTAAGTACTGCATAAATTCTTTCGCTCCCAGAAGTCTGGCTTGTCCCTCTTCGTATGGGGTAGCCAAGGCAGGGAAAGCAATAGGGTTATAAGTGTCCGCATTGGAATTTCTATTCCTCTCTGATAAGATGGCCGGATCATAATGGCCATTGTTTTGCTGTAATCTGATATATTTCATATGTGGAACGTCTGCCCTGAGTTCACCTACTTGGATCAAGGGCTCACCCACAAGCACCACCCAGCCGCAGGAAATTCCATATGGCATGGCAGCCATTGCCGGGAGTCCTGACGCCCCAGGAAAACAGCCATCTACTAACTGCCATGCTTGGATAACTAACAGCTCAGGCATCAAAAAAAAAAAAAAAAAAAACATTGCCGGCCGAAGTGGCCGCGCGGTTCTGGCGCTGCAGTCTGGAACCGCGAGACCGCTACGGTCGCAGGTTCGAATCCTGCCTCGGGCATGGATGTGTGTGATGTCTTTAGGTTAGTTAGGTTTAACTAGTTCTAAGTTCTAGGGGACTAATGACCTCAGCAGTTGAGTCCCATAGTGCTCAGAGCCATTTGAACCATTTTTGAAAAAAACATCACGCCGCACCACATCGGATTGGCTACTGCATTAACTTTTGAAGTGCATATGAGTCTGCAAAGGTATTGTGTGCAGATGTTCTTCAACACTGCATGCATAACGCGCTATTTAAGGTGTTCTTGGCTGGTCAGTCCACACTGCAGAAAAATCGGAGAAATGAAAGTCAGATCCAGAAGGGGACCCAAAAAGTACAGAGCTATTACAAATGAGTGAAGCGATTTCATAAATTCACTGTAGCTCCATTCATTGACTTATGGTCACGACACACTACAGATACGTAGAAAAACTCATAAAGTTTTGTTCGGCTGAAGCCGCACTTCAGGTTTCTGCCGCCAGAGCGCTCGAGAGCGCAGTGAGACAAAATGGCGACAGGAGCCGAGAAAGCGTATGTCGTGCTTGAAATGCACTCCCATCAGTCAGCCATAACAGTGCAACGACACTTCAGGACGAAGATCAACAAAGATCCACCAACTGCTAACTCCATTCGGCGATGGTATGCGCAGTTTAAAGCTTCTGGGTGCCTCTGTAAGGGGAAATCAACGGGTCGGCCTGCAGTGAGCGAAGAAACGGTTGAACGCGTGCGGGCAAGTTTCACGCGTAGCCCGCGGAAGTCGACGAATAAAGCAAGCAAGGGGCTAAACGTACCACAGCCGACGGTTTGGAAAATCTTACGGAAAAGGCTAAAGCAGAAGCCTTACCGTTTACAATTGCTACAAGCCCTGACACCCGATGACAAAGTCAAACGCTTTGAATTTTCGGCGCGGTTGCAACAGCTCATGGAAGAGGATGCGTTCAGTGCGAAACTTGTTTTCAGTGATGAAGCAACATTTTTTCTTATTGGTGAAGTGAACAGATACAATGTGCGAATCTGGGCGGTAGAGAATCCTCACGCATTCGTGCAACAAATTCGCAATTCGCCAAAAGTTAACGTGTTTTGTGCAATCTCACGGTTTAAAGTTTACGGCCCCTTTTTCTTCTGCGAGAAAAACGTTATAGGACACGTGTATCTGGACATGCTGGAAAATTGGCTGATGCCACAACTGGAGACCGACAGCGCCGACTTCATCTTTCAACAGGATGGTGCTCCACCGAACTTCCATCATGACGTTCGGCATTTCTTAAACAGGAGATTGGAAAACCGATAGATCGGTCGTGGTGGAGATCATGATCAGCAATTCATGTCATGGCCTCCATGCTCTCCCGACTTAACCCCATGCGATTTCTTTCTGTGGGGTTATGTGAAAGATTCAGTGTTTAAACCTCCTCTACCAAGAAACGTGCCAGAACTGCGAGCTCGCATCAACGATACTTTCGAACTCATTGATGGGGACATGCTGCGCCGAGTGTGGGAGGAACTTGATTATCGGCTTGATGTCTGCCGAATCACTAAAGGGGCACATATCGAACATTTGTGAATGCCTAAAAAAACTTTTTGAGTTTTTGTATGTGTGTGCAAAGCATTGTGAAAATATCTCAAATAATAAAGTTATTGTAGAGCTGTGAAATCGCTTCAATCATTTGTAATAACCCTGTACTTCAGCCAAAAGGTGACGTAGAGTAAATCAATGAATATTCAGAGAAAGGAATGCAGAGCCCAGGGAGTAGCTGTGTCGACATCAAATCTTGCCTGCAATATAAAGAGAGTAAGAGAAGGATGGATACTCAGAGATGAAAGACTGCGGTGCTGGAAAGGAAGTAGGTACTGCAATAGCCTGGCAACCTGTGCTAGTCAGACACATACTCGTGGGGGAATTGTGAGCCCACGGGAGCTCACATGCTCGGATTGAACAAGGCTGGCGAAGGAAATTAGCAACGTTTTCCTCAAAGGAACTCCCAGAAATTACCTTAAGTGAAGCAGAGAAAGTACGCAAAACCTAGACATCGATAGGTTGACGGGAGTTTGAAACCCTGTCCTCTGGAATGAGAATCAGTGTCTTAACCACTGAGACTCCTCGATTGGGCTAACCTGGGCAGGTTTGAGAACATTTTTCCAGACAAGTGACATATCATTTAGTGCGGCTCCCCCTCTATTTTGTCACTCTGTAGCATATCGTTTAGTTGCCCCTTTCCATTTCCCCACATAAGCGACATATCATTTAATGTGCCCCTCCATTTTTTTTTTTTTTACATAAGCAGTGTAGCATTTAGCGCCTCCCCTCTATTTATTCACGCAAGTGACATATCATTCAGTGCCGCCCCTCCCTCCATTTTTCGACACGTGACATATGATTTAGAGCCCTCTCCATTTTTCCACACAAGGAACCTATCATTTAGCGCTTCTCCTCTGTTTTTCCACGCAAGCAACATATCATTTGGTGCCCTCCTCCATTTTCCCACACAAGTGACATACCGTTCAGCACTCCCCCCTGCGTCGCACCACACAAGAGACATATCATTTGGTGCCCCTCCCCCTCCATTTTTTCACACAAGGATCATGTAGCGGCTCCCTTTCAATTTTCCCACACAAGTGACATATCAATTAGTGCTCCCCGTACAAATCAAGTGGCTCCGAGCACTATGGGACTTAACATCTGAGGTCATCAGTATCCTATAACTAACCTAAGGACATCACACACATCCATGTCCGAGGCAGGATTCGAACCTGCAACCGTAGCGGTCACGCGGTTCCAGACTGACGCGCCTAGAACCGCTCGGTCACGGCGGCCGGCTGCTCCCTGTACATTTTTCCACCCAAGCGACGTATCATTTCGCACCACCCCCCTGCCTTTACTGCTGCTCCATCAGAATATTAGTTGCTATTTCTTAGTCTCTTGGTAAGACCTTTAAAAAGCAAATCCAAATGTAACGAGCGTAGAAATGGGTTGTTTTCGCTGCTATTAATGATACTGTGTAAAAATTTTGCACTAGGGGTACTTAGAGGCACCTCTCTTAGCTTGATGCCCAATGCAGCTGCTAGTGTCATTTGGTCCTTAAACCAGCACTGTGCATAACTCAGGAATTATTGTCACCTCAGCTAGAAAGCAGGATGCAGCGGCCTGAATAGTCCACAAGACACGAGGTATTATGCAGGCTTTTTTAAACTGGTTTTCGGCACCATGAGCATACAACAAACTCGCCAGCCAAATTAAGTTTGCACACAGCGTACTTTACAAACTAATTTTAAATGATGCAATGTACTCTTTTTGTCATTACACTAACAGCCAAAAACCAGACATCAGAATTCTGGAAGTACGGACACATATGCAATATGTACAAATTTATCTAAAGCCATTACAGAGAAGGGATTAGAACTCCAGAACTCTACCTCACGAGGTGGTGACAGATCACAGACTTTGTTCACAATTTGCTTCCCAGCATGACAACGAAGAAGAGCAGCAAACAGTAAAACAACTACTTTGTCCATCGTTCTATAGTTACTTCGTTTTCATACGAAGACGCATAGGCGTCCACAAGGGGTGAGATGGGGTGGGGGTGGGGGACAAAAGAGGGCCCTTGCCCTACATCCCCTCTGGAATCTGAAGTGCAGAGTTTTTATTCATGTACTGCGTGGATAACCATCACTTCACTGGGATGTAATGAGTTTTTTGTGCCACGTATAACATTGAGTTCTGATGGCATCACGTATCTTGAATCTCACCAGCTCCTTTATATCAGAAATGCCAATTTTAGAGCTTTGCTCCCTCCTGAAAAAATTTCTGCAGGCGCCACGCAAAGAAACACTCACCTAGACAAGGTACAATATGGATGTGTGTTGGTATGTATATATATGTGTGTGTGTGTGTGGGTGGGTGGGTGGGTTCCGACATAGCCCTGGTGTGGCTAGACCAGTTTCAATCAAACTTCGTACAAATACGAATTGTTGTATGGAAAAAAATACAATGGTCAAAATAAATGCTGCATGTTGTTTATTGTCAATAATGGAAACAAAAGCCGGCCGCGGTGGCCGTGCGGTTCTAGGCGCTTCAGTCCGGAACCGCGAGACTGCTACGGTCGCAGGATGTGTGTGATGTCCTTAGGTTAGTTAGGTTTAATTAGTTCTAAGTTCTAGGGGACTGATGACCTTAGATGTTAAGTCCCATAGTTCTCAGAGCCATTTGAACCATTTTTTTTTTTTTTGGAAACAAAACTAACTTTGATCTGTCAGGTACAGTCATAAAAAAGAAGATGCACACATTTTTACTTGATAAAAACAATAAAAAGAAGCCTGTCAAACGATTCCGTTCCAAACATGCAGTTTCTTCTCACTGTCATCTTGCATAACACACTGTTTCGAATCCAACTGGCCCTCCTTGTAACTGAAGCCAAGTTTGACTGTTAGGCGTGCTCCTTAACCAAATTATCCAAACAAGCCTGCAGGATGTTGTTCCATATCTCCACAACGACCTCTGTGACGACCTGTAAGGTCTCTGGTGGGACAGGCCGACTGCAAACCATTGGTTTTAGCAAGTCTCATGCATTCTCAATGCAGTTGTGACCTGTAGAATACGGACGCCATTCCATCTGCTTACTTCAGTGCTCGACTAGGAAGGTGTTCATAAGATTGTGACTATGGGGGCTTGCATTGTCGGTCATCAGCGCGAATCCCGCCCGAATATGTTGACCAAATGGAGCCACAGTGCACGCAAGGATGTCGTTCCGATACTTCACAGCAGCCATCCTCCTGCCTACTGCCACAAGGGTTGTCCTGCGGCCACACGTGATGCCTCGCCCATAAAATGACTGCGCCGCCTTGATAAGGGTGGTGGTCTGCAATAGAGTGAGGGTCCTCATTGTCTCCACACACAAATATCAGTAGTGTCAGGGTCGAGGCAGGTGCGGTTCTCATGAGAAAAGAATGTTGTGTGCCCCTGCTGGCTAGTCCACAAAGAATGGTTTTGTGCCCATGCGACATGACCCCTCTCTCAACCCAGTTTAGCGGAAGAACCTCGAGGGATTTTCTGGCAAGCAATCCCTGCTCACAGAGCCTACTTTGTGTCAATTGTGTTGACGCCTGCACGCCTGTAGCTTTTTGGAACTGCCGCCACAGACGTGTAGCATTGTGTTGAGGGTTTCTGCTTGCTGTTATACGCAGCTACCTATCGCTCACTCCTGCTGTTTTTCTTCTGCGGACACTACTGTGACGATCCTCAGCTGATCCTCTCACTATGTGCCTATTCCAAATTCTGGACACATCACTTTGAATCACAGCGACATTCGACGTCCACCTGTCCCATTCCCTGCTCTATTAGAGTGACTATACAGAGTCTCTGATCATATGTTACTGTTGTCTGAACAATCCTGAAGCAACAAAAATCTCATAATGACGTGCAGCATAATCAGTGCAACGTTTACATGTGACACAATTACCAAAGACTGCACATATTGCCCCCTCAGAGCAGAAGCTTGGGCTGTTTCTGCTAGAATCACATTACAAACAAACGACTGCGTTGATATAATAAGGTATTTCTGGTTCATACAGTTCGATGTTGCAATTTGGCAATAAGTAAAATTTATTTTGGCCACTATTTATTACTGATAGCCGGCCGCGGTGGTCTAGCGGTTCTAGGCACTCAGTCCGGAACCGCGCGACTGCTACGGTCGCAGGTTCGAATCCTGCCTCGGGCATGGATGTATGTGATGTCCTTAGGTTAGTTAGGCTTAAGTAGTTCTACGTTCTAGGGGACTGATGACCACAGATGTTAAGTCCCATAGTGCTCAGGGCCATTTGAACCATTTATTACTGATATAGGACACCCCTGGCTTTCTTAGGGGTGAAGTAATGATCAACAGTTTCTAATAATGCCACTGAATGATTATGATTTACCTATTGACACACTGATGTTCAGAAAAAACAAGATCTCGGTCGACTAGAGATAGGACATTAATATTCACGGGACATGTACGTTGTTATGTTCTGCAGAAATGATTGGTATTTGAACTACGTCGGCCCATGGGTTCAAGGTCAACGTTGATATTGCTGTGCAAAACCACCTACCGATAAAATGTGTCTGCAGCTTTAATCGCTATAAACCTAAGGTAATGGATCAGTGTGACTCGAGCAGACGTGCAGAATGCCTCGCAGACATATGTGCAAACCGTACTGTCAAATCAGTGAGTTTGAAAGAGGACGCATTATTGGCACGAGAAAATGTGGTGCGCCCATCCAGGAAATTGCTACTCGTGGGGAATGAAGTATTTTGGCAGTGCAACGGGTGTGTGCCGAATGGTTCAAATGGCTCTGAGCACTATGGGACTTTTCATATGTGGTTATCAGTCCCCTACAACTTAGAACTACTTAAACCTAACTAACCTAAGGACATCACACACAGCCATGCCCGAGGCAGGATTCGAACTTGCGGCCGTACCAGTCGCGCGGTTCTTGAATCGCCTAGAACCGCTCGGCCACCGCGGCCAGCCCGAATGGTTCATGGAAGACCGTACAACGCAACGAGATGGGTCAGGTTTCACCACCCAGACCACCCCATGAAAAGATCGACTCCTCATCCGAATGCCATTGCAGGACAGATCTGCGACCTTATCGGCTCTGGCACAACAGTAGAGCAGTGTAACACATTGTACACTGTCAGGAGTGACAGTCTGTCTCCGTTTATTACGCCATCGGTTATGTGCGCAAAGGCCGCTTCTCCTCCTACCTTTGACGGGTGTGCACAAACATGCTGGATGGGGATTGTGTATGGAACGATGTCACTGGAGACAGGAATGGCATCAGCTAGTATTTTCGTACGAATCCAGGTCTGTTTGTTTGAAAATGATGGCCGCATTCTGGTTCGCTGCAGAGAGAGGGGGGAGGGGGGTGCACCAGGTAGTGTTTTCGTACGAATCCAGGTCTGTTTGTTTGAAAATGATGGCCACACTCTGGTTCGCTGCAGAGGGGGGAGAATGTCATCACAATGACTTCATTCGCACAAGACATACAGCATCAACCCAAGGCCTTATGGTGTGGGGTGCTACGGGTACAGCCACAAATCGCTGCTGGTGCCTGCCTGGAGCACTATGACAAGTGTGACCTACGTGAATGATATCCTGCAACCTGCAGCCATACCATTTCTGCACAACACCTGAGACGCCATTTTTCAGCAAGACAATGCACGACCACATGTTGCTGCATGAACACGTGTCACGGGACGTCAACCTTTTGCCCTCCCCTCCCCCCCCCCCCCCATCCCCCCAAATCAACAGACTTGTCGTCAATCGAAAATCTGTGGAATATGGTGAAACAACAGGTGCAGCAATTTGACCCCGTGCCAACCACCACAGATGAACTTTGGAACCAGGTGAATGCAGCTTGGATGGCTATACCACAGGACGCCATCCGCTCCTTATATGCATCGATGGCATCACACATGGAACAAGTTACCAGGGCCCATGGCCAATACTGTGTCTACCAGGCAACAGGACACATGCTGAACTGAGGTGATTGAAATGCTAATAATTTCTGCAGAACATACTAATGTACATGTCGTGCAAGTATGAACATCCTGTCTCTAGTCATCAAGGTGCCCTGTTTATATATAGGCTATATGACTTAACTTTGAAATTTTGATTTATAGTACTAAGTCAAGCTCATTGTTGCAAATCTGCGATGCTAGAAGAATTTACTTTCCTCGATGTGCTATGTGTGAATATAGTCAACTTTCATATTTAAAACACCAATGAATTCGATGTCAAACGCATTTCAGCAGTTGGGTGGCTTCCTGTCTTCCCTCGAACATTATGCCTCAAAACTGAAGCACCAGTGTGCTACATAGTTACGCTGGAAGTACGACTGTTACGACACCTCACCGAATACAGAATGCCCCGAACAAAGCAGGGCTGCTGCTACATATTTTAGCCACAGCAGTCCATAGAGCCGACTGACACCTTCACCTAAAACTGCTATGTGTAGTGATAAGTTCGAATCAATCGACAGTTTCAATGTTTGAAACCTCCTGTGCGTTCACTAGAAGAAATTTGGATAAATTAACTGATAAAGCGGAAAAATTCCCCATTAAAAGGTTTTGCAGTAATAACTACAATAACACAAAATCCCTTAAACTGTATGGGCAAAATGTATTCAAATCATAAAGACGAATATTCTTGATGTCAATATCGCCTTACAGTCCCTCTGCAAAGCAAGTTTCAAAATAAACAGACGATTTTTTCCTTACGCATCGGAACATTGAAGGAGTTGTTTAATTAATACCGTCAATATGTCAGTTAACAACACCCATCCAGTGTTAGATTATTTAGTGGAAATTCTACACATATGAATAATACAAGCTAAATTAAAGTTACCGTACTTTCTTAAAGGACCGCTCAGTCTATCGAATGGCGAAAATACGTAATACTTCAACCCCAATGAATTAGTTCTGTGGAAAAACCATACTAACCTGCTCCAACCAGACAGTATAAAGGAAACTAGAAAAATAACAGTAATATTCGCACCTTACGTTGACTAAAAAATGCTACCTACGAAAAGTAATCGAATGTCATTCACACATGCGCATTTGCTTTAGTGATGATTCGATGTAACAATGCATGTGTGTCACCCATCAAGAAAATACACTGGCGTTGCAGGTAAGACAGTTAGAAATGCTAAAGTAAGTACGGAAATAGGGCAAAGTAGTTTCAACTAATTTCAGATCAAATGGTAGAAATCAGTATGTGTGTGTGTGTGTGTGTGTGTGTGTGTCTGAACATTTTGGCGTAAGGGTTGATTGACATCCAAAATATGGAAAGTTGGAAAAACTATGAGTACGTATGGTGCTTGCAGTGAACTGATAAAAGGTAATAAACACTGCTTCTGAATTCTGAAAAGAAGAATAGAATCCTTTCCACCTTTAGGTTGAAAAGGAGACGAATTTCGTGCACGAGCTGTGACTGCAGTGAGGTGTGCTGGATGATTTACGCGACAGGTACTTCCGCGCCTCTCCTCTCACCATCCCAAAAGGTATACATCTATTATTGTGTAGAATATCCGTAACGAAACCTCCGCGTGCAGCACTGGCGAAGTATTGTTGTGTAGAACATCGGTTACGAAACCCCTGCGAGCACCACTGTCGAGTCGTTCTTCGGATGCCACTCTTGTGAAGCAGGCCGCTGCCGTAGTTTGAGCAGCCGCGGACTAACCTGCACTGCTGCGCCTGGCGCTCGGCTGTGTCGCTGCCTCCCTGTCTCCCATCTTTTTCGCGACTGTACGAGTCCCCGCCGCTCGCCGCTTCGCAGCCACCACAACACACCTACCGACTGACAACCGTGGCCGGGCCAGATACCTTCCCGCGCGCTGGATGGTTGACAGTCTACTGTCTGTGGCGAAGACAAGCGAAAAGCGGAACCTCACGAACTTGCCGTTAGGTAGCGCCACCGTTCAGGCGCATCAGGGACAGGGAGGAAGCAACAGCCTCGTTCCGAAAACGACCGAGGGTAGCCGTACTGTTACGAAGCAGTCGCTTGGCGCTGACGGGGATTTGATTTGATTTGATTTATTTCGTGTTCCATAGGTCCAACTGTGTTGGATACACATGGACGTGGAACGAGTCAGTTTTTTACAAATACAATCTGATAATCTTATAGCATATACAGAAATTTGAGTACATAATTATATAAAAATTTATGCAATAAATTCTTTGGGCAGCAATACAGAAAAAGAAAATACATTATTTTCTTAGAACCAATAAAACACTACAGAAAACATATACAGAGCACACACAGATACATAGCTCAGGTTAAATAACATTCTTAGTGGCATTATGTCAACTTGTACTATATAATATTAAAATATTACAATTTATTTAGTTAAAAATTCATGTAGACTGTAGAAAGCTTTTTCTAGCAGAAATATTTTTAGTGCTTTCTTAAACTTACTCTTGTTATGAATCTCTGCCTTTATTTCGGGAGGAAGAGCATTGAAGGGTTTTGCTCCAGTGTAGTGGACACACTTTTGCGCCAAGCTCAAATTTCTGAGCTCACTGTGTATGTCATTCTTCCTCCGTGTGTTAAACTCATGATAATTACTATTTGATTGAAATATCTCCATATTTTTACAAACAAAACACACGAGAGAAAAAATATATTGGCATGTAGTTGTGTATTTTTTAAGTTTGTGAAAACTATTTCTACACAGGTCTCTTGGGCACAATCCTCATATAATTCTTAAAGCTCGCTTCTGTGCAATGAACACTTTCCTTGCTAATGGCTGATTGCCCCAAAAAAGAATTCCGTACTCAATGAGAGAATGAAAATAGCCATAGTATGCGACTTTTGCAGTGCTAGGTTCAACACATGTAGTGACAACCTTTAAAGCATAGGTAGCAGAGCTAAGCCTCTTACAGAGCTCAATAATATGTGAAGACCAGTTCATTTTCTTGTCAATTTGCACTCCAAGAAATTTTGTTGTTTCCATTCTTACTATTGGTTGATTACCACATGTCACACTTACCTCTCTCTCTTTTTCTGTTTTGCACAGAACTGAATAAAGCTGGTCTTAATGGAATTTAATGAGAGACCATTCACCTTGAACCAATTAACCACATCTGAGGGTAAGTGATTAATGACTTCCTCAAAACTGTTGTTGTGGTGTCATCAGCAAATAATGTAAATTTACACGGCAGGCTTGTACATGATGCAAGGCGCGCTGTTTGTTCTTGTGTTGTAAGCGTAGTGTTGTTGTTACGTCATGTACATCTTCCACCGTGAGGAAACTAAGCAGTTTGAGTGTTCAGAGTGCTGGAGGTGTATGCCCACAACAAAATTTTCCATCCACGGAAGCTGAATGTAGTGGTGCCTCTTCTAACCAATAAAACTAACGCCTTCCACTGTCATTCCTGCAACAAAAACTTCAGAGAAAGGCTGCCTTTGTAATCAGGAAGTGCTCACAGATATGACTTGCTTAAAAATTTATAACTGGTACATGGAATGCAGCTAAAGAGCGAAGAAGTGAATTTCTTATCTTTCGACGACTTTCAGAGCTGGAAACACATTCATTGTATGTCAAGTACGGTGGGTCTAAAGTTGCTGCTGACAGTTCCTTAAGATGTTATTGTTTCAGGCCATCATTGAGGCCACTTTACCACTAAAGGTATAGGTGCCAGGCGCTTGAATCTCCGAGGTAACAATAAAATCTCCCGATTTTACACCGCGCGGGTGAAAGTGCATCAAGCTGACGAAGGGACAGACCTAGTGAAATTTAACGTGGCTGATGTCGGACTCAGAGAAATGATTGTACTCGCTTACCAGAAAGGACGACAGTATATATGCAGATATAACAAATAAAATTCTGTTTCAAGTAGTTCCGGACAAAATTCGGGACTCAGTGTACTGATTCGAAATCTTAAAGAATGCATGTATTAAGAAACTAGAGTTTGTACAACAATGAACAGTGTTAGAACTTGTGCTCCATCTCTGTCAGACACTAGGATGGTGGGACCAGTTTTGAGGCATGGGTACATGAAGCAGACTCGATTGACAGACCATGTGTCTTATTTTACAAACCACAAGACACAGTAAATTAACTACATCCACAGTTAAAAATTTTTGATGTTATGTTGGTAATAATGAACACTATGCAAGGTGAACTACTAAATAAGTATTGAAATCACTGTGTATTGTATTTTTAGTGGTCCTTTAGATCATACATTGTGCTGAGAGTAGCTGCATCATGATATCTGACAAGTTACAGTGGGTAGATGATAGAGAGTCTCATGTTGGTTACATTTGAAATGTACCACACTTTGCTTCGCATAATAAGTATTAATCTAAAAGAAAATACACACTAAAGGGTTCAGAAAATACATAATTAACAGATATTAAAAAAATTATGTAAATGTATATTCCTTCACATACTGGGTATTAATCTGAGAGGAGATGCATACTAAAGAATTCATAAAAGAAATAACTAATAGCCATTTAAACAATGGGAACTCCAGGTTAGAATATTGACAACATAAGGAAAAGATAGACTTGTTACTCACCGTAGATGGCAGTCGTGTGTGTGTGTGTGTGTCATCCGTGCTTGCTTGTCTCAGTGATTGTGTGTTTGTGTTTCGTTATCTGACAAAGGCTTGGCTGAAGGCTAATGTGTAAGTGTCTTTTAGTTGTACCTGTCTGTAACATAATGTGTCATCTTTATGGTAAGAAACAATCTATCATTTCCTTTTATTATTAATAGATATTTAAAAAAAGGACACACACACATACCACATACACACAAGCAGCTGAGGAATATTCAGACTGTGGAGACAGAGCATTATCACATTATTCACGTAGGCTACAGATTCCAGTATTTACAACCATGAAATTTACAATCTGTTGTTTATTTATACACACTCTCATATATATATAAGTGGACAAACTGACTTAGACATATGTGCCTCATGTTGTTCAGATATAGTGCTGCTTAATTGTGCCATCCTGTATTTTGTAAAATCAGTGTGTTATTAGGAATGATCTTCGATTTATTCTATAATCTTTTAGCTCCATTTCTGTTGGAAGATGATATAAATTTTTTCCCATATATTTAACGCCTTTACTGTACCATTTTGTTTCACAGGGAATCAACCTTAGTGAGTTTTTTGACCTTGTGTCATGGTAGTACCAATCTGAGTTCCTGTCCTGTTTATTGATGTTTTTGTTTGTAAGATCTGTAGTCTAGTATATACTGGCACGGAAGGGATATATATTCAGATTCTTAAACAACAGTTTACATGTTTTTTTCTTCTTCTTCTGAGACAAAAGTACATTGATGTCAGGGTACCAGTATTTACTATATTTCTTATTGATCTAATCATAAAACAGACTTTACTCATTTTTCATACTGGATATGTCACTGTTGCATTTTCATATGAGTGTGTCAGTGATGGAGACTTCTAAACTAGAAATTTTGTTTCATTGACAGACCCTAGATGATTATCATTCAGTGATGTAGGTGGTGTTGGTGTTGGGGGCAGGGGAGGGGGGGGGGGGACACCAATGGAGTTTTTTTCAGCAATATGAAAGGTTGGGCCAGTTGTCTTATTTACATTAAGGAACAGTCATTGGATTTAAGGCATGAGTTTAGTTGGGCTGTGCTTCTGTTCGTTGTAATCTGGACTGGTTCTTTTGTGTCAGATATGAGAATTGTGATGTCATCAGCACAAAGAAGGATTCTGTTTTGTGTAAGTGGAAGCGAAGGTCATTTACTTAAAGTGTGAACAATAAGGGGCCTGAGAATGATCCGAGTAGAATCTGTTTTATGGTATGTATAGATGAAAGTACAGTGCTGACTGTCCTTCAATGCTTGGTCTCATTATTTGAGCATACTGTTCTCAGTTTTTGAGATAACTTTTAAACCAGTCATAGCTAGTTCCTCTTATTTCATCACAATAAATCTTTTGCAGCAAGATAGTGTCTTCGTCCATGTCAAAGGCCTTTAAGAGATCAAGAAAGATACCTATGACTGGTGACTTCTTGTCAACAAGACTTGGAGTAAAATCTGGGAATTCCTGTGTTGCGTCATGGTAAAGCAGCTATAGTTTTCTTTCTGTGGAAACCAAACCGTGCTGGGGACAAAATTTTCCTGTTCCTCTGTAATGTATTTAGTCTAATGGCCATTGTGTAATAAAATATTTTGCTAAATACTGAGGGTCTTGCAATTGGCTTGTAGTTGCTACGATCTTGCTTACTTCTTTTTTTGTGTGTTGGTATGACTTTGCAGTTTTGAGTTCATTTGGAAATGTGCTGTTCGGGAACGAGGAGTTTATAATATGGAACAGCGGTTTATTAATAAGTTTGCTCCACGTATGTAGGAATAATCATGGGATTGTATTGTTTCTATGAAGTAGAAGTTGAATTCATCAGCTATTTTGTTATTGGAAACTAATATTTCATTTCCTTTTAGGTTAATATTACTTGACAACTGTTTGTAGCCAGCAGTGATTGAATTAATAAATTTCCACATTCATTTACTTTTGTCTTATGTTGATTTGAGAGGGTTATCATTTTGCAACATTTTGGCTGCACCAACTACATTCCTAAAGATATTTTTATTTGTAGTGAAGTAGGCCTTCTTCATAATTTCTTCACTGTTGTGCTGAGGAAGAAAAGCTCCTTCTTTATTTTAGCTGCTGATACTAAAGGGTGATCTGTTTGAGATGTCAGAAAAGTAAAACACTGTGCACAAGAAACTATGCCAAATTTTTTGTTTGTTTACGGTACATACATACATGTATACAAGAAACAGCAAAGTTATTGCTTGTTAACAGTACATATATGTTTAGGATAGTCTGGAGTTTGTGTCTGAAGTTAGTATCAGAGCACATTAGCATTCAACATCCAGCACATATAATGCTCATGTCTACATTGCGCCAAGTGGCAAGCAGTATTTCTGGAGTGATTTGCTGAAAGGCCACTGTAATCTGCCTCATAGATCAATCAGATTCTGTGGTCTTTGTGCACACACTGCTGACTTGATGTATCCCCCCCCCCCCCCTCCCCACCCAAAGGAAAAAAAAAGCTGTAGGCATTAGGTCAGGCCACACCAGTGATCACTGAACATATGGCTACGAGAGCCCAGTGCAGTGCAGCACTGTCCTCTTGATAGTTAATGGTTTCCATTATTCCACCTTGCTGTAATTTAGAGACCACATACTACCCAATCATTTCAAGGTACTTGGCAACACAAACAATCTCCTCCATCCAGAATGAGATTTTCACTCTGCAGCGGAGTCCACAGGGCAGGTGCACTTGGTAAAGCTATAAGCTACAAGCACACTGAGTGACCGAAGGCATTACTGAACAGTGAAACATTGATAAGTGTTGAATCAAATGCACTCAGCACACATAATGCTTCTAACAGCTTTAATTTCAAGCTGCCTCGCACTCCTGTACCTTTCCACCAGGTATTTTTAACATTTTAGCCAGGTCATGTCTCCCTCTCACAGCAGTAAGCTGGCTAAATCCCTTATAAAGAACAATGTCACCCAGTCCCAGGGAAAACCCAAGCTTTGGACAGCCATAACTTAAAGCCTCATGGGCATTTGGCACACCATGAACCTACAGACAAGGGTACAAAACTTCGTTAACTATCAACGGATGACAATGAATACAGATATGCTAAGAGTTGCTCATGTGAGCTTTATTGGATTTGGACTAGGTGGACCCTAAAGAACATATGCTGCTCCTGAAGAGGAGCTGTGTAAAACGTCAAACACTGTGTCACTCAGCTGGAATCATCACAGGAAGACACTGTCCACTCTCCACAACAACATTCCCTCTGCATCAGTGACACACCCACAGGTTAGTGACAATGCACTCAGTGACAGAGTCTTCCCAAGTGTTTGTGTTTAGTGCTTCCCAACCCCATACCCATCACAGCATTAAGGGAGATTGAGTGTACAGGATAGAAACTGCAGAGTGGCCTCCTGTCTTTTACAAGGTACCACAACTATCCCCTGCTGAGTTACAACTAACAAAAGCTGCCCTAGATGAATTGTTAACAACTGGTATCATACATCCTCCAAACAGTGCATTGGCTTCCCCGATCCATTTGGTTCGGAAAAAAGATGGTACATTTTGTTTGGAGATTAGAGAGGCTTCAATGCTTGAACTATTCACATCCAGTATCTTGTGTTGAACACATAAGACTTCTCTCATTTGTTATTGGATGCTTTCTTCAGTATTATAGACTGTCAAAAGGCTTACTTGACCAATAGCTCATCCTCTTGGCCAAAATGAAATTTTAAAGATGACTATAATTATCCCCATCGGGTTGTTCGACTTTTTGTACTTGCAGTTTGGGCTGAAAGACTCAGTACAGACTTGGCAGTACTTCAATGATTCCATTTCTGCATCTACTGTTTCTCCTCAACTGTGGATGTTGCTGAACACTGACTGCAGGGTGCCATATGAAAGGCACAATGCTGGGCTCTCACCAGTGGCTTCTGATTTTCCATTACCACGACATGTGCCATGCACTTCTGTCACTGTTGTACTGACCATCTCCAGCCAGAAATCTACCTCAAGGACCAAATGCTCAATGTGATGGAGTCTTATCTTTTTCTCGGATTTGTCTTCGATGCCTGGTTGATGTGGCTTCCTCATCTTCGCCAACTTAAACATATGTGCTGGTCGTACCTTAATACTGTTTACTGTCTCAGTAATGCCAGGTGGGGTGCAAACCACTATACACTTTTGTGGCTCTACAAAGCTCTAATCCTGCTGCATCTTGATTATGGGAGCCTTGTGTAGGGCTCCTTATTGCCTTCAGAATTGCGGATGCTGGACCCTGCACACCATTGTAGGGTCTGATTTGTGACAGGTGTCTTTCAGACCAGCCCTGTGAGTGGCCTGCTTGCGAAGGCTGACATCCCTGCGCAACAGGTCAGGTGCCAACGGCTGCTCAACTATGCAATAAACGTTCGCTGCTCCCTCAAGCATCCGATCTACTGTATCCTTTAACCTCATAGAGAGATCTACCTCCCACAACAGAGGCCTAGGTCTGGAGTCACAGTCACAGTTTTCACAAAGAGTCTCTTCTCTGAACTCCATCATTTTCCCTCTGTCTCCTATTGTCATGGAGAAATTGCAGGTGCCCTCATGCTGTGTACCCTGTTGTTGGATCTGCATTGATGTTTTCTTTGGATTGAAAGACTCATTAGACACTTTGGTTTCTTGCTGCTTGTTGCTGGATGTCCTTGACACATTCCACAGACTCAGACATGGTATACACTGACGGCTCTATGCTCGACAGATGAACTAGTTTTGTCTATACACATGCAAGATATAGTGAACTATGTTCCCTGCCAAACACAAGGAGTGTATTCACTGCAGAGTTGTTGGCCATTACTTGAGCCCTCAGCCACCATCATTCTTGCACTGGCAAGTTATTTTTAGTTGGCAGTAACTCCTTGAGTCGTCTTAAGGCTGATGAGCAGTACTGCCCTTGACACTCATTGGTTGTGACTATCCAGGATCTCCTGTGTGACCTTCACCATGCTGGGCAATCGATCCTCTTTGTATGGACCCCTGGTCACATTGGGATCCCAGTGAAAAACCATGTTGATCATTTGGCCAAGTTTGCTACCAGGATACCAACTTTGGAGATGGGGTACTGGAAAAAGACCTTTGGTCGACTCTATGCCGACAATCGTTAGAGGCTTGAAATGTGGATTGGTGTGTCCTGCTTTCTTTGAATAAACTGTGAACCATAAAGGACACCACAACTGTACAGCAGGCTTCCCTTCATGCTTCCCAGAGGGAATCTACTGTCCTCTGTCAGCTTTGAATTGGCCACACGTGGCTGACCAACAGTGACATCTGCTGACATGAAGATCCACCCCACTGTTGGTGTGATGCCTGTCTCATGGACTTATCCAGTTTGGCCACCTTATGGCAAAACCTTAAATTTGTTGATATGCTTCCTCTGGTGCTAGTGGACAGTGCCAAAGCAGCTGATTTGGTTTTACGTTTTACCTGTGAAAGTGGTTTCTACTCATGTCTGTGACATAGAGCACAATAAATTGAGTGATTTGAAGGGTGGACCATTGCCTTCTCTGATCAGAAGGGCCCACAGCTGCCCTGGCTCGGTGGTCTGACCTGGCTCCTGTCCTTTCCACCCTTTTCTTCTTATCGTTCTACGTATGTCACTGGTTGCCTGACAGACTCACCATCCTTATACTCTTTCCTGAGTCTTTATCTGGTCCTTGTAGCTAGTTTTCTTCTGATGATGGACCTTGTGGAAGCACTTGTTGGAAGCAGAGGTTATGTCTCTGGTCACATACTGTGTCCTGGAAGTCTCCAGCTGCTTTGAGGGTAGGGATAGGGAAACTCTCCCACCTTCATTCCTTTACCTTTCTGTTACTTCTGTTTGCTTCTGTCTCTTGGCTTTCTAGATTCTCAGATACGATTGAGTCCACTGGGATTTGTCTCTTGTGTACTGTCTCTCTGGGGACTATTCCTGGCTTGACACACAAATGATTAAGGATCGATGGCATTGTAGTTTGGACCCTATAACCCCATCAATCCATCCATTATATGAGGCTGCAGTATTCTCTTTTGTGCATTTACAGCTGCATTTATCATTTCGTCACCCCTCCTCAATCTGCCCAAATACTGCTAACAGTTGTGACACCTGCTCACTGATAGTCACAAATGAAGCTATCCCCATGAATCCCATATCAATTACTTTTGCATATGTTTTCATGAAATGCTCTAGTCTTTCCAATGCTAATTTCAGAACCTGATCATTTGACTCTAGTATGTAGGCAGTTGAGCTTATTCCTGATATTGTGGCCCTTACCACTTCCACTTGTTTCCTAGGGAGCCTCAGTAACCTTCCTGGATTTCTTTCCATTTTATCTGTGCTCTCTTTGTAATGCACTGCACCAGCTTCATCCAATGTACCGAAATGTATTTTACTCACCTGGTCTATGAACTGAAGGCAACTCATCTTCTTTGGGCCTCATGCTTTGTCAGCTGCTGTACCAGTTGCTGCAATTTTTTCTGTGTTGTGTGTGACTTGTTGGTCCAATAGTCAACACCTTGCTAACCCTACATTTAGTTGTCCAATGTCTCTCTACATTGTTGCACTGCTGCCTTGCCATATCTTCCCGCTTTTTGAAATTGCTGTGTTATGGCGTTGACATTAACATAAGTGACAATTCTTCATGTCATACTATAAATTTATACTTGTTCTAAATTGTTATAATATAATCCTAAAGACAATGGGAACATTAGAAAGGATGGGCAGTTACTCAGACCATAGATTGAGAGAGACCTTCTTGGATGATTGCATTGTACGTGGAGCACATTATAAAAATATCTTTTAAAGGCTCTGCTGGAAATGAAAGAAAAGGGTCCAGATGCTAAGTCCAGAATATTCTAATGTTTCCGACATAAAAGTGAATCTAGGTTATTTCGGTTTATTCCCCCAAACCACCTTCCACTTCTTTATGAGGTGACTTACTTGGAATTTGCAGCCACTCTTCTTTACTGGATAGCCTGCTGCTGGAAACCCTCTTGACTTCTTCTCTGTCAAATAATGCTAGGTCCAGGATTTTTAGACTCTTTCTACTTATGAAATAAGTAGACATACAAACTTTGCTTTCCGTCAATTAACAATGCATTTGACTTTCATACACAATAAAACTCTCACTTTCAGCATAAATATATAACTTCTGGTAAGTCCCTCATACAGCTGAACATCAGAAATAAATTAAATTACAGTTAAAAGAAAGTTGACTTTGATACCATAACTTTTCTTAACGTAAATCAGAAAATAAGTCTTGCCTATACCAAGGTTACGTCAAGAGTTTTTTAAGAGATCTTTTTCAACTGTCTTTGTTTTAATAACAATAGTCAATGACCCAATAAGCACAGAGCTGCATATAAACTCCATGGTTCTTCCTTACACACTCACTAAAACATATACGGATTTTCCGACAGGTATCTGTCAGTGCCGTTCGTCCGCTGCGTCTACTTCCTTCCCGTGACTAATTTTAAACCTGCACACACAAACATGTGATGTGCAGTAAGTAGGATTCTACCATCCCATGCTCATATCCAGAATATTGTGTGTTCGAGGTGGTAGAAGGCTGAGTGGTTCTAGAATTTACACAGAAATTCTTGAATCACTTCAATATGAGGATATGTTGGTGAGGAAGTTCCCATCTTCAGAGTTCAGGGAAACTACATGGAGATGACAAAAGTCATGGAATACCTCATAATATTACATCAGACCCCCTTTTGGTGGTGTAGTGCAGCAACTCAATGTAGCATGGACTCAACAAGATGTTTGAAGTCCCCTGGAGAAATACTGAGCAATGCTATTTCTGCAGCCGTCCATAATTGCGAAAGTGTTGCCAGTGCAGGGTTTTGTACACGAACTGACCTCTCAATTATGCCCATAAATGTTAATGGGATTCTTGTCGGGTGATATTGGTGGCCAGATCATTAACTCAAATTGTCCAGAATGTTCTTCAAACTAGCCACGAACAACTGTGGCCTGGTGACATGGCGCATTGTCATCTATAAAAATTTGTTCATTGTTTGGGAACATGAAATCCATAAATGCCTGCAAATAGTCTCCAAGTAACTGAGCATAACCATTTTCAGTCAATGATCTGTTCAATTGGACCATGTAAGCACAGCCCACACCATTATGGAGCCAACACTAGCTTACACTTTTGCCTTATTGACAACTTGGATCCATCACTTTGTGTGGTCTGCACCATTCTCAAACCCTACCATCAGCTCTTACCAACTGAAATTATGACTTATCTGACCAGGTCTCAGTTTTTAAGCCTAGGGTCCAACCAATATGGTTACAAGCCCAGGAGAGGCACTGCAAGTCATATTTTGCTCTTTGCAAAGGCACTTGCATCAGTCATCTGCTGCCATAGTCAAATTTAACTGTACTGCCCTAACAAATACGTCCCTCATATTTCGCAAATGGATATCTACAATTATTTCACGAAGTGTTGCTTGTCTCTTAGCTCTGACAACTTTGTGCAAATGCTGCTGTTCTTGGTTGTTAAGTGAAGGCTGTATAGTCTGTGGTGAGAGGTAATGCCTGAAATTTGGTATTCTTGGCATACTCTGGATGCTATGGATCCTGGAATATTGAATTCCCTAACAGTTTCCAAAATGGAATGTCCCATTCATCTAGCTCCAACTACCATTCCATGTTTGAAGTCTGTTAATTTCTGTGGTGCGACCATAATCATTTCGGAAACCTCTTCACATAAATCATCTGAGCCCAAATGACAGCTCCACCAATGCACTGCTCTTTTATACCTAATGTATGTGATGTGACTTTTGTCACCTCATTATATAGTGTGGGACATTAAAATTAAAACACTAGGAAGGATAGCAAAAAGTCAATTTGCTTATTGTGCCCATACAATAGAGTAGGAAAACACCAGATTATGTTTATGGCAAGCTTGAATAATCATTTACTGAGAAAACAATATTCAAGATGTAAGGAAAATTTATAGAAAAAATTTATATATTTTTGAATGCATTTTTAGAATGAAAATTTTGACCCAATGCTGAAGTATATGCCAATTCTGATGGAAGAAACAACTGGAAATCTGTAGGACAATCAGTATTCTTAAAAGTCAAGGACAAAAATGGATTTCCAAACTATTACAGAAAATATGAAGAAGAATGAAGTTTAAAATAAATGTTCTCAAACAATATATTGATCCCAAAGGCTCCTGTCATAAACAGCAGATTTACAATTTTTGGAAAAGCATAGTTGAAAAATAAATGGAATTAGAAATTTTGTTAATCAGAATATGTATTGTAATCTACTACTGAACAGAAGTCACTGTGGCACAGACTTACTACACAAATCAAAAAAAGTTTTGCATCACCCCGGTTCCCAGAACTCCTGAAGACAGATGTTGACTGTGGATATTGTATCACAGACACAGTGCCTTTAACTGTTCAACGATGTCACTAAACCCATCCAAAGATGTAAACAACAATGCACGAGCAGCACCTATTAGACGGAGGGGGTCCGACAGCCGATCAGTTCCAGTCATTCCACCAGGAAGGAGGTACATGGCTCGTGTTGTCTGTGTTCAACCATCCCTAGACGGTCAATATCACATTGTTACTTTGTGCCAGGGAGGGCTCTCAACAAGGGAAATGTCCAGGCATCTTGGAGTGAACCAAAGCAATGTTGTTCGGACATGGAGGAGATACAGAGAGACAGGAACTGTCGATGACATGCTTCGCTTAGGCGCCAAAGGGCTACTACTGCAGAGGGTGAGCACTACCTATGGATTATGGCTTGGAGGAACCCTGACAGCAAGGCCATCATGTTGAATAATGCTTTTAATGCAGCCACAGGACATCATGTTATGACTCAAACTGTTTGCAATAGGCTGCAAGTTGGGCAACTTCACTTCTGACATCCATGGCGAGGCCCATCTTTTTGACCATAACACCGTGCAGCGTGGTACAGATGATCCCAGCAACATGCCGAATGGCCGTTCAGGATTGGCATCACAGTCCTTTCACCATTGAGTGTCGCATATGCCTTCAACCAGACAATTGTTGGAGATGTGTTTGGAGGAAATCTGGTCAGGCTGAATGCCTTAGACACACTGTCCAGTGGGTGCAGCAAGGTGGAGGTTCCCTGCTATTTTGGGGTGGCATTGCGTGGGGCCGACGTACGTCACTGGTGGTCGTGGAAGATGCCGTAGCAGCTGTACAATACGTGAATGCCATCCTCCAGCCGATAGTGCAACCATATTGGCAGCATATTGGTGAGGCATTAGTCTTCATGGAAGACAATTTGCACCCCCATTGTGCATATCTTGTGAATGACGTCCTGCAGGATAATGTTATCGCTTGACTAGAGTGGCCAGCATGTTCTCCAGACGTGAACCCTATCGAACATGCCTGGGATGGATTGAAGGGGGCTACTTATGGATGACTTTACCCACCAACCACTCTGAGGGATCTACACTGAATCGCCGTTGAGGAGTGGGACAATCTGGACCAACAGCACCTTGATGAACTTTTGGATATTGTTCCACGACAAATACAGGCATGCATCAATGCAAGCGGATGTGCTACTCGATATCAGAGGTACCAGTGTGTATAGCAATCTGGACCACCACCTCTGAAGGTCTCGCTGTATAGTGGTACAACATGCAGCGTGTTTGTTTCATGAGCAATAAAAACGGCGGAAATGATGTATATGTTGATCACTATTTCAATTTTCTGTACAGGTTCTGGAACTCTTGGAACTGTTGGTGATGCAAAACATTGATTGATCTGTGTATAAACTGCAGCAATGGTGCAAAACCTCTGTCCTGTGTTATATACAAACAAACTGCTAATACACTACTTTTACTGTTGCTTTCACAGGAAGAACTACTGTAACTTGAGAAGTAAGTGGCAAAATGCAAATACCGCCCAAAGTTTAGGCCTGAGCACTGTTTGTAGTTGCTGCCTGCTGCCTGCAAGGCAGTACAAGGAGCATTCTACAATTGTGAGACGTGAGACTGGCATTGCCAGTAAACTAATCCTGATGATGTCGCTGCTTCTCTATTCGAGCAGCTCCTCATTTGGCCTCTCTAAGGAGGTACCAGAAACTGAACCTGGGTTCTTGTGCACCATAGGCAGCAGTGATGCTAACCATTCGGCTGCAGAAGCAATTGAGATGTAACTGATTAACTGATGCAATAGTCAATTTTGACATACTATGAACTGTACAATACTCACAAACATGTAATACTGAATATTTCTTTCACATTTTATGTTGCAAAGTATATTATTGATTCTGTGCGTGTATGCAGTGACCAATAAAATATCGAACTAATGTGAATATTACTAGCTTGATTTAATGTAAATTTAAGAAATTCAACTATCAAAAAAGCCTTGTTAATAATGTATGAACCATTGTTAAGCAGCATAATTTTTATGTGTTCTTATGTAAAAAATGGACGTTAATTACTGAAGCAAATGTGTTAGTACATAAAGCAAATAAATAAATGTCATACAAATTTGGTTAAATGTTGACAGTCAACAGCAACAGATAAATAAGTTCCAAATTTGTGAACTGAAAACAATGTATTATACTAAGAAAGTATTTATGTTTTGAACTTAATGTGTCATTGAAAAATGTGAGAAAGTAAAAAAAAATATTGCCCCATAAAAAAGTTTGTGCAGTCACTTCAAGGCCTAGAACAACTGTTTTTAAAATTTAAAACAGTGTAAAAAGACTGTTATAACTGGTATTATACTGTAAATCCAGAGGCTATGAGAGATGTTGTGTGGTGTCTGATTTGATAAGCAGACAGTATGTTTTTGTCTTATGCATTTGTGAATAAATCAAAGTTAAAAGTGTAAGGGTCAAGTTGATCTGCTGAAAATAGATGGATTATTTATCCTGCACAAAAGGTGAGTATTTAGAGTGTACAAATAAATCCCCATTCTTTAATGACTTGAACTACAACGTATAAGACAGCTTAAAACACCTGATTACCTCTCAAATGAGTTGACGTGTTAAATATTTGATGTTAAGTGTATTAGCAAGTAAAAGTTTAAAAAAGATTTGAAATTATGCTTAAAGTCTGTTAAGCTACTAAGTGCTATCATTATGAAATACCGAATGAGTATATTCTGGGTAATTTGCACTCCATTTTAAGCAAAAGCAAGTTTTCCATACATCTCATTGTTTTTGATGTTATGTCTCCTGAACTATGTGTTGTGCAACAATATAATTTTGCAGGTGCATTCAGTGGTATATGTAGACACTATCTGAAAACTGTCATTAATGAAGTCAGCACTAAAAAAGTAAAAAATTAAAATGTCATGATTGATGCTGAAATTTTACTATGTGCCATTTTAAGGAGAAGCTAGTTTATTGTGCATCTAAATGTCTTTTGATGTCGTATCTTCTGAACTACATGTCATATAATGCTATAATTTTGCAGTTATGGTCAATGGTCTATGTGGATAATGTCTGAAAATTGTGTCATGAGTAGAGTTGGTAGTAAAGAAATAATAATTACTATTAAAAACAGTCTTGACCACAATTTATTTAATAAGGTGACCGGTTCCGACCACTACTGTGGTCATCTTCAGACCATTGAGTAGGAACCTCTTTGTTGGAGAGTAGTGATTCTCCAACAAAGAGGTTCCTACTCAATGGTCTGAATATGACCACAGTAGTGGTCGAAACCAGTCACCTTATTAAATAAATTGTGGTCAAGACTGTTTTTAATAGTAATTATTTATAAGACATTGATCACTGCTGTTCCCATAATGCATTCAAAGGTAAAGAAATAATAAATTATACATCATGTCTGCTGCTGAAGTTTTACTACATGCACAGTGAAAAAAAACCTTTTTCTTTCACCATTTTGTACAAGGTGACAGCGAGAAAAGGTGTTGTAAATGTTTGAAATTATGTGTTAAAGTTTGCTGGAAATCAGTAAGTGCTTTATTCTTAAATAATGGGTAAACAGAGACTGGGTATTTGTGCAGTGTCAGTTACGTTGCCTCAAGACAAACACATAATTTCTAACTATAGCACTTGTCTTATTGTGTTTAACTTTTAACATAAGATTATATACCTCTTAATGAGTAGATTTTGACAGCATTGTCAGTTTTTAACATCAGGTGAAATGTGGAAAATCAAATTTTTGGTGTCCCTGGAAGCCATTAGATAGGCAACGTGCAACTGGAATTGGGCTCTACAATAGTTGCTTCCTAATATATATAGATATAGATGTCTGCGTCATTGGCATGTGGTAGTGTGATGTAGGTAACAAGCCATAATAATGCTCAAGGTTGTTATACTAAATTTATTTTTATTATTATCTGTGGATAAATTAACTTGGATAAGGATATTAGAAAGTACATCCAAAAATCGTAGTTGACATTATATAGTGCTTATCTAGCAAATGTTCAGTTACACATAGAATATCAACATTGAGTTAAAGGTTCACCAACTCAAAGTGTGGCAATGTATTTTTAGGTGCTGAATGTTGTTATGTAGTAGTTTCAAGAATTTAGAATCCTTTTTTGTAGATGATAAGTTATCATTAATCTTGTTTGTTTTTGTTGTTTCAGTTACCTAAAAAAGTTTTGTTAGAGTACTGAAGTGATTCAGATCTCCACAAGAGTTTGGGGTCACTGTTATAATAATAATTTTGGCCATTTCCAGAGTGCTTAACACAAATGTTTTTTCATGGTTTCTCTGAGTACTTTCTGTGTTAGTTTTTTGTAAGGCTATTTCAATGGTGACTATGTTATCTGCAGTTTGTGATGAACATCACTGATGTTCACAATTACCAATTTTGAAAATGTTTGCACATGATCAATAACTGCTAGTTTACAGCACTAATCTTACTTTTCCCACATGATCAATGTGGAAGGACATAGTGATACAGAATGTTTACATAGATAGGATCTCTGAGTCAGATAACTTAAGTATATCTTCAATTTTTTGCAGGGTACTCACATTTAATTCATGTATAAATGATTTGTGCTACCATACAGTGAAATTAAATCTTTTGATGACAATTTCCTGATTTCCTCCAAGTGAATTTGATTGCTTATTGCTAATTGAAGAACTGTCAGGCATGATGAAACCTATCACAGCTGGTATGTCACTTACACATTTAAGCAATCATTATTCCTGTGCATCAAACACTACTGGAGTGCTGCCTTGCTATACACTCTGCCATGCTTACAGAGTATGTATCCACATACAGAATGTGTATGTAGATGTAGAAAAAGTGATCTGATATCCAGGACTGTTTCCAAGAATCTTAAGCTTACCCAGCCTGTTAGAGTATGTATGATATGGTAACAATATTATGAAAAGGATAGTTGCTACTCACCTTATAGTGGAGATGCTGAGTCCCAGTTAGGCACAACAAAAAGACTGTCGCAAAGTGAGCTTTTGGCCTACAAGGACTTTGTCAAAATTAGACAACATGCATGTACACACAACCTGCTTTCATTACACATTGAAAGAAAGGGCAGTCTACCTAATAATCATACCTTTCCTGTTCCACTCACAAATAGTGAGGGAAAAATGACTATCTATATGCCTCCATATGGGCACAAATTTCTCTTATCTTGTCTTCATGATCCTAATGTGTAATATGCATTGGGGGCAGTAGAATCATTCTGCAGTCTGCTGCACTCAAAATTTTCTCAATAGTGTTTTGGGAAAAAAAAGCACCTTCATAATGGCAACAAATCTAGTAGCACACCTCTGAATTTCTTTGATGTCTTCCTTTAATCCAACCTGGTGGGAATCCCAAACACTCAAGCAGAACTCAAGAATGGGTTGCACTGTGTTCTGCAGGGTTTTCAGAAACTCCTGTTATGAACTTCTAGGACTTGTAGAAGGGAACATAATATTTTGAATAGGAACTCGTGTCTGGAAATGTACTATTTCCATTCTACGATTGTTTCAGTTCAGTTGTTAGATCATCTACTTTTGCTTGAGGGACTGAATCAAGCATCACACAGTACAATTAATAGGTAACAATTTGAAAGGAAACATAATGAAATATCCACTTATCACTTAAGCACATATGTATGTATTTACACCTAAATGTTAAGTGTTTACATTATTGGAATAAAAAAGGACCCAGCATACTGTGTCTACAGAACAGTACTGATGCATTAAACAGCAGCTCAATGTGATCACTACTGATGTTACAGACAGTGTGCCAACAAAGCATGTTCTGGTAAACACTCTCTGTACCACCTGGTGTCTGATCAGATTCTCATGCCAGCACGGATTCCTCTGTCTTTGGAGTTTCGTAGCAAGGAAGGCATTAAGTGACATCAGGTGACCATCTGATGTAGTACACATCATCCTGTCTACCCTATTGCACACCAGGACAAGAAACTCTGAGACTTTTCTCTTTCCCTCAACAAACACAGTTAAACTGGAACCATTGTAGAACAGAAACAGCATGTTTCTGGGCATGGGTCCCTACTCAACATATTTATGTACTCACACCCTTCTACAACTCATAGAAGTTTGTAACAGGAATTCATGAATACTGTTTATATTCAATCTCCTGTATAGATGAGCTACACTTTCCTAGAATTCTCCCACTAAACTGAAGTTAAGTGGTTGCCTTCCCTGCTACTGTCCTTTTGTGCTCATTCCATTTCATATTGCTTTGCACCATTATGCCTAGATATTTAATCCTTGTGGCTGTGTCAAGCAGCATGCCACTAATCTCTATCTGTGAATCATCACAGGATTGTTTTTCTTACTCACTTGTAATAAATTACATTTTTCCAATACCAGAGAAGGAAAGTTGCTACTGCCGAGATGCCGAGTCACGACAGGCACAACAAAAAGATTCACACAATTATAGCTTTCAGCCATTAAGGCCTTTGTCAGCAGTAGACACACATATACACACACACACATACACACTCACGCAAACACAACTTGCACACACATCTGCAGTCTCAGAGAACTGAAACCACATTGCGAGCAGCAGCACCAGTGCATGTTGGGAGTGGCGACTGGGTGGGGAGGAGGCTGGGGTGAGGAGGGGGAGGAATAGTATGGTGGGAATGGCGGACAGTGAAGTGTTGCAGTTTAGACGGAGGGTAGGAGAGAAGGTGCAGAGGGGGGAGGTGGTAAGTAGTGATGTTAGTGACCGGACTGGATTAGGTGGTGGTAGGAGGGTGTATGGGACAGGTCTTGCATCTATTACAGGGGTATGAGCCATGCGGTAAGGAATTGGGAGCAGAGGTTGTGTAAGGATGGACGAGTATATTGTGTAGGTTTGGTGGACAATGGAATACCATGGTAGGAGGGGTGGGAAGGATAGTGGGCAGGGCATTTCTCATTTCAGGGCACGATGAGAGGTAATCGAAACCCTGGCACAGAATGTAATTCAGTTGCTCCAGTCCCGGATGGTACTGAGTTACGAGGTGAATCCTCCTGTGTGGCTGGACTGTGGGACTTTGGGAGGTGGTGGAAGACTGGAAAGATAAGGCACAGGAGATTTGTTTTTGTACAAGGGTGGGAGGATTATTACAGTCAGTAAAGGCTTCAGTGAGGCCCTCAGTATATTTTGAGAGGGACTGCTTGACACTGCAGATGTGACGACCACAGGTGGCAAGGCTGTACGGGAGGGACTTCTTGGTATGGAATGGGTGGCAGCTGTCGAAGTGGGGGTATTGCTGGTGGTTAGTAGGTTTGATATGGATGGAGGTACTGATGTAGCCATCTCTGAGGTGGAGGTCAACATCTACGAAGGTGGCTTGTTGGGTTGAGTAGGACCAGGTGAAGCAAATGGGGGAGAAGTTGTTGAGGTTCTGGAGGAATGTGAATAAGGTGTCTTCACCTTCAATCCAGATAGCAAAGATGTCATCAATGAATCTGAACGAGGTGAGGAGTTTAGGATTCTGGGTTTTTAGGAAGGATTCCTCTAGATGGCCCATGAATAGGTTAGCAGAGGATGGTGCCATGCTGGTGCCCATAGCCGTACCGCAGATTTGTTTGTAGGTAATGCCTTCAAGGGGGAAGAAATTGTGGGTGAGGATATAGTTGGTCATGGAGACTAGGAAGGAGGTTGTTGGTTTGGAATCCACAGGGCATCTGTAAAGATAGTGTTGGATAGCAATAAGGCCATGGGCGTTAGGAATGTTAGTGTACAGGGAGGTGGCATCAATAGTGACGAGCAGGGCACCGTGTGGTAAAGGGACAGGAACTGTTGGGAGACGGTCGATGAAATTTTCAACTTTTTCAGCTGCTTCTCTATGCTAGTTATGCCAATTGCTGTGTCCTCCCTGAGAGTCTGTGAGATGGCCAATTGACAGTATGTCTGTATGATCCTCTTGCATAATGATTTCTTAAGTGTGAAATTTAAAACCTCAGGAAACATCAGCTTTCCTTTTTCTGTCTTCTGCTGCCACACCATAATGGTGAATGAGGGACTTGCTAGAAACCTTAAACCCACTCAGTGATTTTATGGAGGACCAGAATTTTCTCAGGTTCTCGGCAAAATCCTTTACTGAAGTATGATGGTGGAAGTTGCTGTATGCTTCATGCATTGGTCATTTTAGAGAGGCATGCATTTCTACTAGCTTTTGCTTGTTGACATTTCCACATTCTTTTTTGAAACCAGAGTGTAACACTCTTTGCTTGGTCAGCATTTTTCTTTTTGTTTAGTGTGATTTACAATCAGTTTTAACTTTTCCCATAATTCCTCTATGTTCATCATATTGGAACTAAATGAAGTCCATTGATTATCTAAGTAGGATGCTAACAACTGCTTATCTGGTGTTGTAGCCTTGTTGACGGATTTATCAACTTTTGCAATCATCATTGTTATGGTGACATAATGATCGCTAATCCATGTGTCTATTATGATACTGTCATTAAAGGCAGGCCTAGTTTTAGCTACAAGGTCTAAAATATTTCCATCACATGTATGTTGTTCAACTAGCTGCTCAAGACAGTTTTCAGGAAACGTGTTCTGAACTACTTCACAAGACTGTGTGTCGATATCACAGGCAATGAATCCATAGATATACCAGGCTATACTCAGTAGGTTAAAGCTGACTCCAACTGGTACTGCATGACTGGGCTACTTCTGTGTTACTGAGTATAGACTTCCTTTGAATGATTCTACTACTGTTACAGCAGTCTCTCTCCTATGGCATTTAATCTGTTTTTTTTTTTATATATATATACATTCCATGTCCTGTTAATGCAGTATGGTTCCATAATGATCAATAAAATAGTGGGAAATGTTTAGTGTTATATGTTTAAACATTTAGATCCAGATAATTTTCTGATTTTATGTTTAGTAGTTATTAGGATCTGTGGTCAGTGAAAATAGAGATGATTACTTAGAAAGTTGTAGATAAACAATTATTTTTATATCTGTATGCTAAATTATGGTTTAATTAATGATGACATTTAATTATCAGTTGCAGTGTGTGGACGGAATTTTTCAATTAATAATAGTAAACTGATAATAGGTCATAAATAAAATTATTTAATTTTTCCTTATTTACAGTTCTATCTATACAATGTAACAGTATATAGTAAAATGATAACTGATAAAACGTGAAATATTAAAATATTATAAATAAAAAAATATAAACTACAAGTAGCATATAAAATTTTTCTGCCAAACTGTCATAGGGTACAACCACTTTTAAACATGGAAATTAAACAGTGTTATTTAATATACAAAATCACTGGAAGAACATCAGCCAACTAATTATTAGTATGAACAGTCTCCACAAAAATCATTAATTAACACAACTGACAGTTACCAAAAAAAGTACTTGTTTAATATGGGAAATACTTGTAATTCACACAGCCACAAAAAAATAGTTCCAACAAATCTTATTTCTCATCTTTATTCTGATTAATATCAATGTATTTCATGTAGATAACAGGTTCACAGACCATGTCGTCAGTCTTCAAGGGTGTTAACTTGCTATCACAATCGCTAGGCAGACATTAAGAGGAACTGTAGTGATTATTACCAGAGCTAAATGAAGCACTAAGTTCCTCTCAGAAATTTCTTTGGAGTCACACTGCACTCAATATCAGAGACGCTCCACTTCAATACACTCCACGTTTTCATTAAAGTGAACTGCGGATTTACGTCGCTCAGACTCAGCATGAGCTTCATCTCCATCAAGGCTGTCTGAACTTTCTGATCTTCTTGGTTCTCCAGATGCTTCCTCATCATTATAGTCATCTGGTCCTCCTCGAATGGTCACGGATCTCTTTCTTGACCAATCATCTTCTGAATCTGGTGCCAGTACTCCATTGCTGAAAAGTAAATTAAATTAGTCATATGAGCCTCCTCGAAAGGTAATTGGCCATAACAGGAAACATTATACAGTTTCTAGAATTTATTAACACAAAATTGAAAGATTCTGATTTATTTCTTCTGCAGAACAGTAAGAAAGATAAGGAGGGTTTCTTAGTAGTTGGTTCATTTAGAATTTACGTATTGTCCTTCAACAAATCTCAAGTGTTGACAGGACAAGGTATAATGTAACATATGTATCTGTTGATTTTAATTCCTAAATATATTTGTCTTGTACTTAGCTCTGTAACTGTTGCTCCATTATGTTAAGACTAATAAAAGATCATTAGAAATTTTGTGGATTGTTATTAAGAAAAAGTGAAATTAACTGCTGCAGCACAGAAAAATTAAATAGTGAATTACTGACAAAAATTTTAATGACTCGTTATCTAATAGTATGAACTTTAGTGAAGCAGGTGATGATAGCTCCATGGTATGATGATATGGGCGCTGAATATGGAAAGGACTATCACTCAGAAGTGATGTGTACAAGATATACAGTAGTGTGTGAGAGAGGAGAACATTATATGGAATTCAAAAACAAAGAGCAAGTAAAAAGGGAAAAAAGTCTAAGCACAGCTAGAACGCCATATTCGTGTGGAATTTATGGTTGAATAAGGTAGGAATTGGTGCTTGCAAATTACTCAGCGAATTTCAATCCCTTTTGCACACACTGATGCCAAAAACTGGATGTTGATGTTAAAATAGAGTGCTACAAAAATTTTTTTAATTCTAAATATGAAACTTAAAGTAATTATAAGTGAGCAAATACATTAGAAAAGTATGTAATAACAGGAAAAGAGGATTTAAGAGAAATAAACGTTGTCAAAGTCTCTTGAGAGGAATGTAGGATATTGTGGATGACAAAAAAGGTAACATCCATAATTAGTCCATTCCAAATGGTTGCCAATCGTTTATGTTTAATTTAAATGTTGTTTCTCATTTGCATTTGACTGTTTACAGTAGTGTGTTCTTAAAAGCAGCAACTTTTTTTTTTACTTCAGCCTCTGATACTATTGTAGAGAAGGCAGTTTGTTGTGGCATGGAAACTAATTCAAAGAGCAACTACTGCATTGTTTTAATTATGTCTTATACTGAATAGCTGTTGTGGACTGTGGTCACAATACATACTCTGATAGTTAGCTGATGGCATTAAGACAAAGGTGCCACACGTGTACACAAGTGTCGGGTACGAAGACAACCTCATTACCCATACTTCTCTTACTGTGGTGCCACAGATAATGAAGTCATATATCATTGTTACTAACCTGGAGAAAGTCTTACTGATCAAAGTGTGTGAGCTGAACATATATAAAATCATACACTTCTAGGTGCTCATGTCATCTGAATAGATACACTAACAAAATTGTGCAGAAGAATAGAACATTGTTGACTAAATCTGTCATAGCTCTATGACTTACACATGGTGAACTGTAAGTATTTACAATATATGATCAATTTTTAACAAAAAGACATGTGCTATAGAAAGAGTTTTCAGTGTTTCTCATGAGACCATGTGATGTAGTAGTATGAACACATGGGTATTCTGGAATTATTTGTAGCAGTACTTCTGCCACTTATCAGTAGAGTGAGCATACTTACTGGCATTGTGTAACATTGTAAAATAAAATTGTTACATATTATTCTGTGTAATGATTACTTATCTGTTAAATGTTATATGGCAAATATAACTTTTCACCTTCAAGTGTAACATTATAAGGAATAAAATGAGGACAGGGAACGATTCACTTACAGATCAATGACACATCACATGAACACACTTACATCCACACATCTTCCAACAGAATTTGAATACTATAATACATATTTGTGGTCTTCCAAAAGCTGATTCTCCTGATTTGCATCTCTCAGCACCATTTATAACTACTATGCTCTGTAAATAGACCAACACAAATAATGAGCAATGTACTCATATGACTACTGCCTTTACTGCCTTATTGGGACTTTATCATGATTTTTGACAATAATATGAAAAATTGATTGCTGCAAAGAGTGCAGATTTGAGAAAAATCTGTATTTTTTTTTTTTTTTTTTTTTTTTTTTTTTTTTTTTTTTTTTTTTTCTTTTTTTTTTTAAATATCATGATGTAAGTTGTGTTCTGGCTAAGGAATGTTTGTGGATTGTAACATCTCTAACACTCAGATATAAATCAGAAATAAATGGTAGTTTGTTAATATTTACAATTGAGCCATTAATTCTTGGCAACTGTTTGGAGGGCAACACATATTGACATCAACTTTCTGGCTAAGAAAATCACAAGTAAAGTAACATCTCTGAAGGAATGAGACTGAAGTATAACCTAAGTCATGTAAGAATAGGGGGAGCGAGTCTTCTGTGGTTCTGCTGAAGACGTGATCCCTGAATTCAGTTGGACATACCTCTGACAATACTCTGCATATAGTGTTTCCTACAACAAAGGGACTGTGATGATGAAAATTAGAATATGAAGGACTCCAGAATATCCATACAGGACGAGATTCTAGTTATGCTACTCTTACTGCTGCTTTCCCCAAGATAATTTGTGACAGAGTTAGCCCTCTTTTAACCATAATGACTGTGATCCTTCAATCAAAAACCTGTGACCAGTAGTTGAAAGAAAGCACAGGTCACACTTCTATATAAGAAGGGTACTACATAAACCTTCTGTCCAATATCTTTCATATCGATCTACTGCCGTATCTTTAACCACATTCTTGTGACAATGATTATGATCTCCCATTAACAAACACAGATAAAACCAATGTTGGTCATACACAGCTCAACTTTCACTTCCCTCACATAACTTTGATCAAAGCAGGAATCCCCAGCCTTGAGGATATTAGAAGCCAAAATGTAGTTTTAACGTTCAGCAACTATCGGTTACAAATATTAGTAAATTACACCTTGTTTTTATGGCATTTTTATACACTGCAAAATTACAAAATTCACAATATGTCATAAAAGTAGATGATTTCATATTATTTCACTAAAAACTGCTAATTTTGGGTTATGTTTTTCGCAAAAGTTTCCTGCCCATAGCCATTTTGTGTAGTTAGCACTGTAGTCATACAGTTTTTGGACGTCTCTATAAGCTTATTCCATTTATAGTACTTAATCCTCTTTATTTCTTCCATACTTACCCAAGTGTCTCCAATCTTTCTTTTTGTAGTTATTGGTGTCATAATACAGATATTGGGGTGTCTCCATTAGTTTATTCCATTTACAGTAATTAATATGTCAAAAATGTCCAGAAATGTTGCTTTATAAAGTGTGTTTCACCGCCAGAAACAATGAAATTAACAGGAGATATCAAAATCGGAAGTGTGGAAGTAACTACTTTCCAGAATATAACTCAATGAAAAGATTAATATATGACTCACTGCAATAATGTGCTAAAGCATTTTCATAAACAAAATTTGTACCATATGTCTAAGATATATTTGTACAGCTTGCCAGTTATTCTGTGACATTTTGACAAGGTGCTTCACATCTCTAGAGTGAGCTGTTCTGTCATGTCGGGTTGCATAAAACAATATCAGTAGGGCAGCTGAATCATTCTGTATAACTTGACTCATTCCATGCCCATGAAGACTCCCATTAATGATGGGATTCATGCAGTATGATGCATGAGTGAATGAGTAAATAAATGAATGAAAGCACCACATCACTGTAAGGTTTTTAGTCTCTGCTGGAGGAGTCTTGGGTCCAGCCCTTACCTTATACACCTTAAAACTCTAACCTGGTTCTGTATTATTTCTTTCCTGTTCTCAAAAGAAAATAAATTATTCATTATTATTTGTCAGAATCTACAAGCAGCAGTCTCTGAACATGATGCATATATAAAGAACCTCTCAAAAGAGGGTTGCTACAAAATCTTCAGCAAATGGTTTGAATAGATGCATCATTACATAGCACATGAGGACTAGAGTATACTGAAAAGATGTAGAAGTATAATCTTCAAAAGACAATAAATGATTTGCAAAACTTTCAGAGTGACCCTTATACTGATAAAACTGCAGTTGTCTCAAGAAGTTGACATAGCTCTTAACATGACTATCATCTCTGTCAAAGTTGTGTACATACAGAAAATGTCAGTTATGTCAGAGTTTGGATTTAATATTAACCTAGAAGTCCCCATAATCTCAAATATCAGACGAAGGTAGTATTAGACTGTGGTTTTCAATGAAACTTCACTTTAATGCTTGAATTAGTTTCTACTTCACTATGAAATCTCTGGAAGGAAATCTCCAGCTATCCTTGAAAAGTGACATAATTTGTTGGAAGCACAAATAATTTTACAGTACCTGTTTTCATCTGTTATGATGTTGTTCTCAACAGTCACTTCATTTACTGGTTCTATTATTTCACTAACTGTTGATATAGTAGGTTCAACAGTTGTAGTTATTTGTGGACTGAAACAAAAAAGATAAACATAGGTGTCAGCTTTGCTATGAGATATGTATATCCATACATAAGTACATTCATACATGCATACTGGTGGTTGATTTATGAATAGAAGAAAGGCTTTTTTACAAAGTTGACTGGACATTAAACTCTAATCTTCCTTCATTCCTTTTGACAAAGTATTGTCAGTTTGACTTGCTTGGTTCATTTCCATTGTATGTTTACAAAACCACTGTAAATAATGGTTGCTTTATTTACAGGGCCCTATGTGAGATGAGAAATATATGACTAGAAAGTGAAAACACCATCACTATTGGTATTGAAGTTGTTTTAAAGTAGGAAAGACATTTTCGAGAGCACAAACCAGTGAATTTAAAGTCAAGTACAAACCAGATCACAGTAAATTTATTTTTCTCTCGTTGGTACTATATTTATGTTAATTTCAATCACGTATTATCTACAGATTACAATAATTTTAATGTTAATGTTAATTACAATCATTTATCATCTACAAATTCTACCTGATAGTAGAATTACTTTCTTCCTTTCTTTCCAGTTCCTTTTGTCCAGCCAATACTGGGTTGGGAGTGGTATGGTTTCTTCTCCAATGTCATGGAGAACCAACCGTATCCTTATATAGCCTATTATTTTGATGGGTCACCACTATCAAAGGAATCTTAAAGCTATTGCCAGCTTGTCCTCCCCCTCCTCACCCCCCCCCCCCCTTTTGCCTCTTCCACCAATACCCCACCCTGAGACCCATGTACCCCTTCTGCTTGCATCTAGTGTAATCACTTAATCAATAGGGCCGTTTGTCTGAGAAGGACCCAAATATTTTTATTTTAAGAGTTTGCAATGCAACTCATTTAATATGTCCTGAAACATACTTTTTGTTGTTTGATTGTATGTCACGTTGAAGAAGAGCAGCATTTTTCCAACTTGTTTTGGCCGCCTGTGGACTGCGGTTCTTGCGTTTTTGCTGTACAGCTGTGTTCTGCCACTGTTAGTGTTCTTAGTGAAGTTGAGCAGCTGTTAGTACCTTGAGTTTTTCTGTTAGCCCAGTATTTCTTCATTTTCATGCTGAACTCCACTGTGAATTCCTCAGAACAATTCCTGGTCTCATGGTAATTAACTTCTACAAGGGATATTAGGAAGGTCTGGTTTTGATAGGTAAATTGTAGTAACCCCTGGTAGTTATTGTGTCTTGCCAAGTAAGAAGTTCTGTAAGGTCTTTCTCTATTTGCTTCTTTCACAATGATCCAATGGTTTCACTGTTGTTGCCTTTTTTTGCATATCTTATAGTGTAGGCTATGGGGGTCCATTCTGTACAGGTGCCCATAGGAAGTTAATCATCTTCTGCTGATGGTGTTGTTGAGGTTTTCTTGGTGTTGGTAGAGTTCATGATTAGGTATGTACCATCATCTCCCATCTGGTAGGATCTTTTGTCCCATTATCTTTTGCAGGAAAGTTTTCTTTTAATTTATTTTGATTATTAATTTTTTTTATAATACTAACAAAGAGGATTAATTTTACTTTATGGCTTGCATAGCAAAGAAAATTATAGATATTTTGTAGTCCCTTGTGGGGTTTTATTTCTAGTTTCAACTAGCTACAACATTTTGAGCCTCAATATAATATTTAATATTAAAAAAAAAAATAATTACAGCCATGTGTGTACAGCTTGTAGTACTGAAAAAGCTGAGGTTCATATCTGGTTCTTTTAAACATTCCCAAAAATACAATTAGCAGATAGTCAATGGTTATGTCAAAGATAAGTGATTACTAAATCCATTAGTATTTTACAACTCAGGAAAAATGTAGTCAAAAGAAAAACTGGATACAAATTATTATTACACACTCTCATCAGCATTTTAAATGTATGGAGGTAGGTGGGTATCTCTCTAATCTATGAAACTAGTTAGACACATTATACACACATCAAAAAAGTTTTGCATCACCTCAGTTCCAAGGGTTCCAGAACCTGTGTAGAAAATTGGAATGGAGGCCATGTGGTGGTCCAGATTGCTGTACACACCAGTACCTCTAATACCCAGTAGCATGTCCTCTTGCATTGATGCATGCCTGTATTCATCGTGGCTTACTATCCACAAGGTCATCAAGGCACTGTTGGTCCAGATTGTCCCACTCCTCAATGGCGATTTGGCATAGATCCCCGACTGGTTGGTGGGTCACGTTATCCATAATCTATCCCAAGCATGTTTGATAGGGTTCATGTCTGGAGAAAATGCTTGCCACTCTAGTCGAGTGATTTCGTTATCCTGAAGCAAGTCATTCACAAGATATGCACCATGGGGGTGTGAATTGTTGTCCACGAAGACGAAAGCCTCACCAATGTGCTGCCGATATGGTTGCATTATTGGTCAGAGGGTGGCATTCACGTATCATACAGCCATTACGGCGCCTTCCATGGCCACTAGTAGCATATGTTAGTCCCACATAATGTCATCCCAAAACAGCAGGGCTCCACCTTGCTGCACTCGCTGGACAGGGTGTCTAAGATGTTCAGTCTGGCTGGATTGCCTCCACACACGTCTCCTACAATTGTCTGATTGAAGGCATATGTGACACTCATCGGTGAAGAGAATGTGATGCCAATTCTGAGCTGTCTATTTGCATGTTGTAGGGGCACATCTGTACCGTGCTACATGGTGTCGTGGTTGCAAAGACGGGCCTCGCCATCTACATCAGGAGTGAAGTTGCACATCATGCAGCCTATTGCGTACAGTTTGAGTCATAACATATCCTGTGGCTGCACAAAAAGCATTACTCAACATGGTGGAATTGCTGTCTGTGTTCCTCCAAGCTATAATCCGTAGGATAATAGCTGTTATCCACCACAGTAGTAGCCTTTGGGAAGCCTGAGTGAGGCATGTCATCGAAAGTTCCTGTCTCTCTGTATCTCCTCCATGTCCGAACAACATCACTTCACTCCAAGACACCTGGACACTTCACTTGTTGAGAACCACTCCTGGCACAAAGCAACAATGTGGACACAATCGAACCACATTATTGACCGTCTAGGCATGGTTGAACTAAAGACAACATGAGCCTTGTACCTCCTTCCTGGTGGAACGACTGGAACTGATTGGCTGTCAGACCCCAATCTGTCTCATAGGCGCTGCTCTTGCTTGGTTTACATCTTTGGGTGGGTTTAGTGACATCTCTGAACAGTCAAAGGGACTATGTCTGTGATACAATATCCACAGTCAACGCCTATCTTCAGGAGTTTTGGGAATGGCGGTGATGCAAAATTTTTTTGTTATGTGTGTAAAATCCCTTACATTCTGAAATGTAAATTTCAAATTCTTAAAAATGTTTCAGAAGTATACAAGGATTAATTGACAACATAAGTTTCACTAGTAGGCCCCTTTTGAATGACCAACTGAAGGCACCAGAGCATCTCATACTCCAATGTGATGTGCTCTGTAGAGGCCCCAAAACATTGCATAAGCTAACATTTAATACTGTTTTGTCTACAACAGATATAATTTACACTTGAATACTCTTATTGCCATAAATTTTATAAGGAACTGTGCTGCAATTGCTCTTGGGGATAGTGACATGCCTACAGGAATTTCAAACAAGTGAAGAGTTATTTAATATAATAGAAAGCAGAAATCACTTTATAATAAATAAGGAAACTTCTCGCAGCTAAAAGTCATGATAGTTTTGGTACAATCTGCCATCATCATGATTCAGGAGAGCACTACTAGCGTGCATGTGATTCTGTATATGGAGAATTGCCTTAGAAATCTAACAAATTAGAAGATATATCAGGTGTTATGACATTTTGCATTTTCAGAAACGAAATCAGCCTCCTTGCCTCCCAGATCTCACCAGTAGCGGGCACTTCAGTTATATTATAATTGTAAGCATGTATAACTGAATATTCATAACTGACAACTACATGCAATGACACTTAGTCCCATGAGAAAAGAAACTCCAGGTTTCATCAACAAAACTTCCTTTTTTTTATAATTTGTAATGTATTAAAGTGGCAAACCATTCTGATATGCTTTTGCAATTTCATATTCACAACTGAGGTTTTCTTTGAAACAACACAATTTTAGAATGTAGCGGAGAAGTACACGTGCTGTAAATAATAAACAGTAATGAAAACAATGTACTCACATTTGTGATTCTAAAGGACTGTCTTTATCTGCATCAGATTCAAACTTAGTGTAATCATCTGCCTGCTTATGAACTCCCAGTCTTGGCCTGTGAACATAAATGAGATTTAGTCTGTGTACACATGATCAACAAGTAGACTATTCTATACGACTATACTGTGTTTCATAACAGAGCTGCTCAATACACGAGACAGAGCTGCTCAATACTCAACTGCAGCAGTCAGTGGGGGGAAACTGGCAGCTTGGATTACACAGTGGCAGCAATAATAATACATTTCGTCTTTTCCATCGGAGTGTATGAAGCTCGTTAAATAAGAAAGGTGTTTCTACAGATGGACTATACATAAGAAAACATCATTTTGAAGTCACAGTAATTGAACAAATGCACCTAGACTGATAGAAATTAGTATCAGATTACTGTTGATATACTATACGTTATAAAGAAAGGAGGACGGACTGTATACTTAACCAGTGAATGGTCGAGGCCATAGACATCAATGAATGATATACTGAAGAGTTCCTTGAGTGCCTTACATCACTTCAGTAAAAGGCTTGGAAGTATATGAGATAGCAGGTCTGATTTTGTACGGCCTCCCAAATGTTTTAAACTTCATATATCAATTAGAGGGGGTACTAATGAGAGTTAGTAGAAATTATTAGGATATTTCAATTTTGATTTATTCTTGGATGGTTGTGATCAAGGGCACTTAGAGTTATTGATATTGAAAGATGGCTAGACCTTCCTAACTGCCTTTTTTCTGCTTTATTTATTTAGTCAGGTAGACACATACAATTAGGATACTTTCATTAGGTTAGGAAGGGTATATGGTCAATGAGGGTTGGTAGTGGTTGTGATACTGAATTCAATGGTAGCTAGGTGCAAGAAGATATTAGAGGTGGTGAGGCTGTGCACTTGTATTGTTGGACAGCCAAGCTGTGGCAAGGGGGGTTTATTGGCCAGTGTGGAGAACGTGGTGTGTTGTGAGAGCAGGCATTGGCAGAGTGAAGGGAGACTCCGGCTGGTGCTTTGGTGCTTTTGCGCAGCAGAAGCCAAAGTAGAGGACATGGCCCGAACCACTGGGGGTTCACTGGCCATAGGAAGTATCAAACCCAGAGCAGCCAAGGCATATTGTCGCAGAGGTCTGAGGCAGAACTTTTTAAGACTGCTTTCACCGACGTGCAACTGACCGAGGCTCCGAGGAAAAGTGCACTCTGCCATTTCTGCAAGGGTCCTCGTCCTGTTTCCTGGGAACCTTACCATAAGATTGATATCAGTTAGGCCAAAATGGAGCAGCACCGCAGGACACCTGACACTGTTTTTTTTGAGGCCACGTAGGCACGCAAGTCACACTGTTTCCCACACATGCAAATGGTCTGCCACCATAGGTGAGTGGACAGTGCACTGACTTGTCACGCCGGGGGGCCTGGGTTCGGTTCTCAGCTGGGTTGGAGATTTTCTCCACTCTGGGACTGGGTGCTTGTGTCGTCTTGATCATCCTCATTTCATGCTCATCAACGTGCAAGTTGCTGAAGTGGTGTCACCTCAAAAGACTTGCACCAGGCAATCAGGTCTACCCGCCAGGAGGCCCTCGCTGCACGACATTTCATTTCACGTGCAACTGATTGGGATGCTGACTGTGACATCACAAAACATAACAGTGAACACCTGTTTGATGCCTTGAAATGCGTTGGGACTGGAGGAACAGTTTTTTTTCCCATCTTGTGGAGGGAGGCTATATGGTACGCAGGGTGATGTGCATCTGGCAGAGGAGAGTGCTACCTTTTTCAGTTGGTGATTTTCAGCTTTTAGGTGCATACTCCATGTACAGTATTTTGGGGAATTGCATGAAGTGTGAGGATGTGAGGACATGGCATGCAGGACACATCATTTGAGATTTCTACATGTGCATTGTGAGTATTTCGCACCACTGGCACTAAGAAACTTTATAGTGAATTTCACTCTCTGCACCGTACATTCACAGCAGCAACAGTCACAGTCCAATCTTTGCCACTATCAGTATCAAACATATAGTTAGTCAGATCACATTATCTATTTAAAAATCAGAACTAGTGTCAATTTCCCATCACCAGTTCAACTTTGTTAACTGCGCATCAGTACACTTCATTTTATGAACACAAGCATAACATAATTGATGTGTTATGCTGAGCTATGTTCCATACTGTTAATGTCTTTCGGAAATAAATCTGACTTCTGTTTGTTTTTCAGGTATTCATGATTTCTTGAGCACCTTTATTAGTTTTATTTGACTATGTGAGAAGTAATAGGAGAAGTCTTGGGATAAAATACATTATCCCATCTTCAGTTTCATTATACAGGAACAATATCTTCTCATTTGCCTCAAATTTCCATTCACAGTAGTGTAAACGAAGGGTGCTACTTTGCCTCAGACATATTCAGATGCAGAAGTTCACCAGCAGTGCCCACATCCTTGCCCACCAAACAGGACGTTATTGTAATGTCCAAGTTTGGTTTGATCACCACAGAAACATTCGTAGTAAGACCAGAAGGACATAGTGCAACAGAGATTGATAATTTGTTTCTAAATCCAACTTTATTTCGTAAATCAGACTTGAGTCCCATAATGACCACAACAGCCAAATGGTCGAAATAAAGCATCCCCACTAATCATATTTAACTAAGCAGGGAAAGATGTAGTTTCAAAAACTCATAAATGTTGACTTAGCTACACTTTTCAGAGAGAATTAACAGACTGAACAATGGGGAGTTGTTTACCTAGGCAAACAGTGAATGAGAAAGTTAATTACACGTAAATAGTATTCTCACAACACTATGAATCCAGTTTCCATTTAAATCAGATCAGGAACAGTTATAGTGGAAGATGTGAGGAATGATGGATAACTTATGGGATCAAAGTATCTTGTATCAGCAGGAGAGAGCTTTATTTAGTGCAAAATTAAAGGGGCACCAGTATGGCAAAATTATTTGCCATGTCAACAAAATGGCAGAAACCTACACTATGACTAAGAAATTTAAAATTCTGAGACTAAAGCAAAGGAAATCAATGCATTATTAAGCATGAAATGAGTAAAGTTGGTAGAGGTAATGATATTCAACTTCTTGACAACAGTTTGGCTATCAAATTCAGTGAATTCTTCCCAGCAGTAGCTGAAAGCAGGGACAAAAAATGGACCATCAAAAGCAAATCCATTAGACTTACTTATACAGACATTATGTACTCCAAAACAGAAGACGCCATTTTATCCAAATTGTCTATTAGAGAGCGTACAATCATTATGTCATAGAAAAGCAGTGCCTTGTCCTCCTATTGTGGTATTTCAATGGAATAGTATGTTATTGTTCTGTGTATTAATGGTTGCTTCATCACTACAGAACAAAAAAAAATAGACTCCTCAAAGGTTGTTACTAGCTAGATTCATGGCTGCAGATTACAAAAACGAACCAGGAGTCTTTTATTACAAGAAAAACTATACTGGCAGTCACCTCTTTCAGTGGGAGAAGCAGTTTATTCTGGAGACATCACTGTACATCACACAAGATCAGCAGAATTTTTGTGCTTGTCTTTTGTAGTAGGCCTACCCTCGAACGAGTCAAAGAAAACAGAAATTTGTGTTAGGCACTTAAAATGCTGTTACAAATTCAGGCCTAACAACATATTTAGAGATTGGATTTAAGTAACATTGGGCAACTCAACATGTACATAACGTTTTTGTCTTTGAAAAATAATGAAATATCTATTTGATCTAGCTGCTGTACATGAATATGTCCATCATTCACAGTAGTTACCAAAAGAATAAATTTATTTATTTATTTGTTTGGCAGCTTATGATGTACATCTATGGAGTAAGTACCAGTAAATACAGGGTGTTTCAAAAATGACCAGTATATTTGAAATGGCAATAAAAACTAAACGAGCAGCGATAGAAATACACCGTTTGTTGCAATATGCTTGGGACATCAGTACATTTTCAGGCAGACAAACTTTAGAAATTACAGTAGTTACAATTTTTAACAACAGATGGCGCTGTGGTCTGGGAAACTCTATAGTACGATATTTTCCACATATCCACCATGCGTAGCAATAATATGGCGTAGTCTCTGAATGAAATTACCTGAAACCTTTGACAACGTGTCTGGCGGAATGGCTTCACATGCAGATGAGATGTACTGCTTCAGCTGTTCAATTGTTTCTGGACTCTGGCGGTACACCTGGTCTTTCAAGTGTCCCCACAGAAAGAAGTCACAGGGGTTCATGTCTGGCGAATAGGGAGGCCAATCCACGCCGCCTCCTGTATGTTTCGGATAGCCCAAAGCAATCACACGATCATCGAATTATTCATTCAGGAAATTAAAGACGTCGGCCGTGCGATGTGGCCGGGCACCATCTTGCATAAACCACGAGGTGTTCGCAGTGTTGTCTAAGGCAGTTTGTACCGCCACAAATTCACGAAGAATGTCCAGATAGCGTGATGCAGTAATCGTTTCGGATCTGAAAAATGGGCCAATGATTCCTTTGGAAGAAATGGCGGCCCAGACCAGTACTTTTTGAGGATGCAGGGACGATGGGACTGCAACATGGGGCTTTTCGGTTCCCCATATGTGCCAGTTCTGTTTATTGACGAAGCCGTCCAGGTAAAAATAAGCTTCGTCAGTCAACCAAATACTGCCCACATGCATATCGCCGTCATCTATCCTGTGCACTATATCGTTAGCGAATGTCTCTTGTGCTGCAATGGTAGCGGCGCTGAGGGGTTGCCGCGTTTGAATTTTGTATGGATAGAGGTGTAAACTCTGGCGCATGAGACGATACGTGGACGTTGGCATCATTTGGACCGCAGCTGCAACACGGCGAACGGAAACCCGAGGCAGCTGTTTGATCACCTGCTGCACTAGCTGCGCGTTGCCCTCTGTGGTTGCCGTACGCGGTCGCCCTACCTTTCCAGCACGTTCATCCGTCACGTTCCCAGTCCGTTGAAATTTTTCAAACAGATCCTTTATTGTATCGCTTTTCGGTCCTTTGGTTACATTAAACCTCTGTTGAAAACTTCGTCTTGTAGCAACAACACTGTGTTCTAGGCGGTGGAATTCCAACACCAGAAAAATCCTCTGTTCTAAGGAATAAACCATGTTGTCTACAGCACACTTGCACGTTGTGAACAGCACACGCTTACAGCAGAAAGACGGCATACAGAATGGTACACCCACAGACTGCGTTGTCTTCTGTATCTTTCACATCACTTGCAGCGCCATCTGTTGTTGAAAATTGTAACTACTGTAATTTCGAAAGTTTGTCCGCCTGAAAATGTACTGTTGTCCCAAGCATATTGCAACAAACGGTGTATTTCTATCGCTGCTCGTTTAGTTTTTATTGCCGTTTCAAATATACCGGTCAGTTTTGAAACACCCTGTATCTGATTTGTCAGTTTTCCAATAAAATACATTACTTTTACTAATTCTAACTAAAGTTTTGCTAAGATAACTAATAAATTTTAGCCACAAAATTTCCGGAAATTAACATCATAGTTACAAAATTTTAGATACTGTACACTGAACGGATTTTATGAGACATGCATAATCTATGCACCTAAATTATAGGACATTTAATTGCAATAATTCTATACTATGGGTCCATCATTTTATATATATGGTATAATACAGTCATATAGCACATACATGTTCTAGATCCCATTTTGTTTACATTTATAAAGAAATTTAACAGCAATAATACTGTAGAAAACAAAATATTTAGATAAAACAATGCTGTTAAGAAGTTAATGCATTTTACTTTTTCTTTTGCTCTATACCTGTGTACATTTTTTTAGTGTACTATGCCTATTTGCTTCAGTTATTTTCGTTTGAAAGAAATTATCTGATTGAATATAAAGGGGTTTCTAATAGCAGTTGTTTGATTAACTGTTTGAACTTATCCTTCGATTTGTCATTAGTGATGTGTGGTGGTAAAGAGTTGTACACCTTTACTGCCATCTAACCACTGCTTCTCTCATATTGAGTTGTGTTATGCTGCAGAATTCTTAATTTCTTGGTATTTCTAGTGTGGTGGTGGTGTACATCTTCATTTTTGTTGAATTTATCTTTATGATCCTAAGCATGGAGAAGAATTTTATGTATGTACAAGCTGTAGAAGGTTAAAATCTTATATTTTTTGAAAATAGGCTTGCAACTATCTCTTGTTCTTTTGTTTCCTATTATTCTAATTGCTCTGTTTTGTAATTTGAATATTTTAATTGCCTCAGTCGAGTGGCTCGAGGTTTCTATACCATAGCTCATTATAAAATTGAAGTACGAAAAATAGAACATGCGCACATCATCTTCAGTTATTAGTGGTTTAATTTATCTCAGAGCAAAAATGGCTCTGCTAAGTTTATTGCTTATATTGGAAATATGATATTTCCATCCAAAACAACTGTCCACGGTGATGCCTAAAAATTTAGCACTTTCAACTACTCTTGCATCTACCTCTTCCAAATTTGTCAGTTCACTTGTTTTTCTTTTGTTGTTCCGAGATAGGATTGCATTAGTTTTCTCATAATTGAGAATTAACATATTCACTTCAAGCCAGTGGGTGATTATTTCAACTGTTTGATTACTTTTACTAATGGCTTCCTGTAAGCTCAGTCGCACAGTTATGCTTGTTGTGTCGTCTGCGAAGAGTATCAATTCACTGTCTATGTTACAATGTAAATCATTTACGTATATAAGGAATAGGAGGGGTCCTAGAATACTGCCCTGTGTCACCCCATGTTGTATATCTTGTAGTTTTGATAGCTGTTTCCCTTGATTGTGTGACACTTCTACTGCTTGTTTTCTGTTCTGCAGAAATGACTTCATGCTATCAAGAGCAGTTCCTCTAATTCCATAGTGGTGTAGCTTCATTATTAATATGTGGTGATTGACAAGATCAAAAGCTTTAGATAAGTCACAAAAACACCAACCGGGATTTCGCCTTGATCTAGGCCTGCAGAGATTATATTAATATGTTCAAATGCAGCTGACACTGTAGATTTTTCTTTCTGGAACCCAAACTGTCTACCATTCATGATACAGTTTTTATAAAAAAAAATATGATACAGTTTTTATAAAAAAATAATTTGTTTGAATTCTTACCACCACACAGCCTTTGGCATTCAGATCACTTTTGTATTTTACATATTATGATAATCCAGAATGTTTGTCCTAGCAGTCAACACATGTATTTCTGTGGGTGCTTTGGCAGATGTTAAGTTTTTGCATTGTGTAAATGGAGTTAGTTGAAGCAAATAATATTCATCACATGTTTCATGCAGCACTCAGTTTCACGGAAAATGTCAGCTTGTGTCTTTGTAAGGATAAAATTTATAAAGGGTGACTTTAAGTGCATATTCATAGAGCTGTCTCTAATTAGTATAGAGCTACATTTGGCTAAATAATATATACTAACAGGAAAAACAAAACGTTTTGAGAGAGCAGAACTCCACTCGTTATACTGTTGTATGATAATGACAGACAGTGAACACAGCATGGGCTGACACATAAGAAGAGGAAAGCTCAAGTTGAACAAGAAAGACATGATAAATAATGTTAACTAATATGTTGATGTCTGTTGTTATTGACTGTTTTAGAGATTGAATGAGAGTCTGCATTTTTGACACAGTACTGATACATACCAGTGCAGTTTAATTTTCAGTAAATTTTTGTAGAACAGCCTGCTGTTTCAATTACTGTATGCACTACCCAATCATTACTGGGGCACTACTTTTTCTTTACACTTTGCTTTCCTTGTTAATGTATATCATTACATGACGTATCACACTAGACTAATATTGGATCCTGCTATGAAATGAGCACATAACACTCCACTTTAAAATGCATCTTTTTTGTAGTGGGTGGATTTTTAGCTAACTCATTCCACACACTTCACAAATTAAATTGCAGAGCAAGTGCTCCTGAGAACTTCAAGTAGAGAAACATCTGATAAATAAAATAATCTAGAAGTAGTTTTATGTGAATGTTGTATCACTATTAATCTTTGGTTGTTGGTATACTTCATAGAAGCTTTCTGCAGTGGGAGCTTCTACTAACTGATGTATGACTAATTCTGTATTCCTGAAACATCTCTTTCATGACAACATGAAAGAACACAATGTTTGAATGAACAAATGATTAAATGAGTGAAGAGCTGTGCTCCAAGTGTTCAGCAGTAGAATCCCCTCCAGAGCCATAATTCAGGAGTGGCTTTGAGAGCATCTGGATTGATATCCTGAAGCATATCACTACTCATAAACCTATAATGCAGCAGTCACCACTGCACTCACTGGATAACTTATGGAATGTCTGACGAAAATCATGACTTTCTGTTGCTACATCACATCAGGCTTTCACTCAATTTTACATGTGGTAAAAATGAGAGAGGCAGTATGGTCTACCATCACTGAACACCAGTACACTCAATAGCCAGTTGGCTCTCACTCCATCTCTTTTTCTGCTATCTGCAGGCATTTGATTGGCTTCGACACAACAGGCTGAGCTAGTTTTTGCTGTTTCTATTATTCATGTATTTTACCCCAGTAAAAGCTTTTCAGTTTCCTTGTACAATCCTGTACATGACCTCTACCACAGAAAATGATAAGCTTGCATTGTCTCTCACCTGAAGTAGAAGTAGTAGCCTGCCACAGCACCACCTAGAGCCACTGCGATGAGGACAGCCAAAGTAATGATGGCCGCCATATAGCCAGTCACATCAGTGGGCTCCTGGTTCTCTGCCTCTGGTGGCAGGTTTTCCACTTTGATCTCCGAAGACGAAAGTAGCCTGAGTGCAAAAAGATGAGTTAGCCAGGTAAACTGTTATAAGCAGTGGTCAGGTTACTTAGCTCAGATTTCCAGTTCAATTTGATTTTTTATTTAATTCTGCTAATTAAATGTTTTTTGGGTGTACTAAGGGTACAAGGAAAAGTTAAGTCAAAGAATACAGTATTACATGTTCATTTGTTACACAAGAACTGGGGTAAGATTATGTGAAGACTTAAAAATGGTGAATAAGTAAAATTACACATTTTACCTTTGTGACATAAGTAAATAAGTAGATTTACATTTTAATCTTCATAAGCTATATAAAAGTACTACATTTTTATTTTAAGAGTGTAATTTTTTCCTTAAGTCATTTCCCCTATTCTTAAACTAAAGAATTCACTCATTTTATTAAAAGTTTGCTATAATGAAGAATGTTTTTAGTTTCCTTTTGAATACGAGCACTTCTGCAGTTTCATTTCCTTTTTTATGTTGATGGGAAGCTTATTGTATACTTTTACTTCTGGTTTGTGCACTTCCTTCTTTGCATACTTTCATGGGAATTGCAGATCTTTGGTGAAGTTGTCTCATCTCTTTTGTGTCGTGATTGTGAATGTCACAATTTGTCTAGAAGTATTCCCTGTTGTTGACTACAGATATCATCGTGGAGTATATGTATTGACATGTAAATGTAAATACCTGGAGAGATCTGAACAGATCCCTACTTCTTTTAGTAACCCCATATACTAATCTCACTGCTCAGTTTTGAAGTTCAAAAACATTTTTAACACTTGCAGCATTTCCACGGAAGAATTTACCTTAGGAGGTCATAGAATGGAAATATGCAAAATATGACAATAGCATTATTTCTCTGTCAACAAAGTGAGAAATGATTCTCAGTGAAAAGAATGCTGAGCTAAGTTTCTTGAGCAGCTGATCAATTTCCTCATTCTGTCTCAATTGATCATCCATCTAGTGACTAGGAATTTTTTGTGAGGGGTTTCATTAATGTTCTGATTGTTAATGCAATCCAACATAAAAAATTCCTCAGTATCCAGATGGACAGTCAGTTCATAATAAGGGCTAGCAGTGGGGATAGTAACAATTTACTAACTTAGAGTGCATTGCGGGTCAATTCCCTGATCATAGGGGATGATTTCAAATTGTCATCTGTACTGCTGGAGAGTCATGCAATTAAAATGTGTCAGAAACTTAGATCCAAGAGAGATTATTCTCAACATTTTTCTGAAGATTACTTCGAGCAGTTAGAGTACCGACTCATGAGGGCAACTTCTTAGCTCTCATAGTAATTAATAGATATGAATGTGCCAAAATAGTTAATATGATTCCTTGTTCCTTGTCATTACATGAACACTGAAATGGAAGATAATGTGATCAGTAACTGTCAAATAGAAAATCAATTAAAATTGTTCAGCTATGTAGTGTAAAAGTCTTATGAACAGAACATCGCTGTTTAAAATATTGTAACTTTGTGGCATAAAGGATACTTCAGTTTGGTAATGGAGGGAAATGTGGGAAGTAAAAATTGTAGGAGGAGACCATGGCATGAATACAGTAAGCAGGTGCAAATGGATGCCAGTTGTAATAGTTATACAAAGATGAAGAGGCTTGCTCAGGATAGAGTTTATATTGAGACAATTCTCCTGGGGGTTCCTTTGTAATGGAACATTTGAAAATGGAATTAAGCATTTCAGTTTTTGCTTTTCTACCGTCAATTTCACTTCCTATTTCATTCACTAGGGACTGGACACTAACGTTGGTGCTACTAACAGCCTTTACATATGACCAGAATTTCTTCTGCTTCTGTGAAAGATCACTTAACCATTTCTGTGACGGAAGTCATCGAAGGCATCATACATTGCTCTCTTGACAGCCAAATGCATTTCATTCAGCATCTGTTTATCTATAGCCCTACGCTTTGTTTCACACCTATTATGCTGTAATCTCTGTTTACTTAGAAGTTTCTTTGCAAAGACTGTTTACAACAGAGGTTCCCTCCCATTATGAACTGTTCTACTGGGTACATATCTATCCAGTGCAAGGTCAACTGTTCTTTTAAACTTGAGCCAGAGTTCCTCTGCATGCCCCTGCCCCACACTGAAAGTTTCAAGTTCTTCATTGAGATATGACACTATCGATTCTTTATCTAGTTTACTGAACATATATATCTATCTGCTTGTTTTAGTTGTCCTTTGCACTTTAGTAATCATTGTTGCCAAACTGCATCATAGTCACTGACACCAGTTTTGACGTGGCCACCCACAGAGATCTCAGGTCAATTTGTTGCCATTACATCCAGCATATTTCTATCACGAATGGGGTTCCTAACTATCTGCCTTAGGCAGTTTTCAGAGAAAGCATTTAGTAAAGTTTCACAGGATGTCTTATCATATCCATCACTAAGAAAACTGTAATTTTTCCAATTAATTGTTGGATGATTAAAGTCTCTGCTGATGATTACAGTATGATTGAGGAACTTACATACAAGTGAACTGAGGTTTTCTCTAAAATTTTCGGTTACATCAGGAGATGAAGCTGATGGGCGATAGAAAGACCCAATTATCATTTGATACTGTGTCTTGCCCAAACAATCTCACATGCAGCTTCAATGTCTGCCTTGATGGATTTGAGTTTCTTGCCTTCTGTAACAAATAACCATCTCCATTTCCCATTCGCCTATGTTTTCGATTATAGACTTTAATTTTCCCGAAAAATCTCACTGCCATCAATTTCAGGTTTCAACCAGCTTTCTGCACCTAGAATTACGTGAACTTCACTGATTTCCATGAGCGCTTCAAACTCTGGCACTTTGTTGCGAGTACTTCGGCAGTTTACCATTAGGATTTTAATACTCTCACCTGTGGGAGGCATTTCTTTCGATCTTACACTGATACTTCTGGGTTTCTTACAGCTATCGTTATCTGAACTGGATGGATAGTCGCCTAATCTAAAAAATCCTTGTGTGCACACCACACACAATCAGCTATTCGAGTAGTCGCTTCTGTTGTGTAGTGCACACCTGACCCATTTAGGGGGACCCTACAGTTTTCAACCCTGTGGCGAAAATCCAGGAAATTGCAGCCTAGCTTATCACAGAACTATCAGAGTCTCTGGTTCGATCCCTCCACTCGACATAGAATCAAAGGGCACGATCAGGCCTGGGGCCAATACTGCAGATTGTGAGGCTCACTGAAACTCCACATGCAAGGCTGGTCTTCTCAAACTTCTCTGCCAGTCACTGGAGTGGTCAAAGAATGACCTCACAGCCCAGATGACAGGCATCGTTTGTTCCAACATGTGCCATAATATGCAGTTGGTTGCACCCTGTTCCCTCAATGGCTGCCCGAATAGCCTCTTCAACATGCTGAATGAGGCCTCCAGGCCATTTCCCTAAGGACTACCATAATTCGACATATATCTGAACTCTCTCTCTCTCTATTCGTTTAGTCAGTTCCGACTCTTCGTGACCCCATGAACCAAATCACGCCACTTTCTCCTGTCTTGCACTTTCTCCCGTAGACCTTCCAGGTTGGAACACATTGCTTCTGTGATGCCATCGATCCATCTCATCCTCTGACGTCCTCCTCTTCTAGTTCCTTCAATCTTCCCCAGCATTAATGTTTTTTCCCCAGCATTAATGTTTTTTTCCAGCGAGGCATGTCTTCGCATTGTGTGTCCAAAGTGGGTCAGCTTTTGTTTTAACATTAGACCTTCCACGGAGAAATTTGGTTTTATTTGCTCCAATATTGATCTGTTGGTTCTCTTTGCAGTCCATGGAACTCTAAGAAGTTTCCTCCAACACCACAATTCGAAGGAGTTAATTCTTCGCCGTTCAGCGTTTCTAATGGTCCAGGTCTCACATCCATACATCACAACTGGAAAGACCATAGCCCTCACAATACGGATCTTTGTTGCTAGTGTTATATCTCTGGACCTTATAACCTTGTCAAGGTTTGACATCGACTGTCTACCGAGCAACAGGCGTCTCCAGATTTCATGGCTGCAGTCGCCATCATATCTGAACTACTGACGATTAATAGACCCCTACGCTTTTGCGTTTGCGTCCTCCTGACACCAGACAATCCAGGTTTTCCCAAAACAGGCGAATGGAGTCCTACTGCCCTACACTTGTTGGTTAGGGGGACTGCTAAAACACCCTGACCCCTGCCTGGTCCCTGTCCACCCTCGCAGGACGCCTAGATCTACAACTGACACGCCACTCACAGCCAAGTGGGCGAGTAATGACAAATCGTGCGCTTTCTGCAGAGGAGGCAGGATCCACGGGTGAGGATAGTGTTGCGGCGGAGCGCGGAACGCCAGTCGGGAACGAGAGAGCAGAGAGGGCTGTGAAGGAGACGCCAGCCAGTCGCACGCTGACCGACCCCTCTCCAGGACGACAACACGACGGCAGCGACCTCTACACGGAGAGGACGTAAGCGCCGTGCAGTCTGTGTTATCTGGCACTCTAGGTGTTCCTTAAGATTCTCTTAAGGAACATCTCGTTCTCATTTGCGCGATCCAAAAGCTGTCCACAGATTGTGAGACGAAGGTCGTTCTGATCTCGACCCGTGTGCCGTGGGACGAACTTGGCAGCAACTCGGTGCATTCCAAAGTACTGTGTGAGGATTTAATGACATGATCCAACTGAAATGTTCCATTCTCCTGCAATCTCTCGGACACTCAGTCTTCGACTGGCACGCACGATGTCGTTGACGTTCCTGACATGAACATCGTCGGTAGACGTCGAAGGGCGTCCTGAACGATGGTCATCTATAACTTTCGTCTGGCCGTTTTTAAATCGTGTTAACCATTCTTGACACAGAGTACGGTTTAAGCACTCGTCACCATAGGCTTCCTGCATCATTTGGTGTGTCTCTGTAAAGGTTTTCTCGAATTTCACGCAAAATTTAATGCAGACGCCTTGCTGCTCCCCGACTCTGCCATTCCGAAATTCGCAAACTGTGCGACACAGCGTTCTACTCAATGCTGAACAAATAACTAACAGGCATGGATGAATGAAACTTCCAGCAGTTACGCTTTAAATATAGGCGTGTGCAGGGATGCCAACCACATTTCGTTCCGACACACCATTGGCGTGAAATTACGAGTGTTCCGGAATTTTTTCAACAGACCTGGAAAATCTGTGACTTTGAAACGTCTCAACAATATAATTCGGGCAAGTAAATAAAGTACCACAAGGCCTGCAGGTGACTCACGATGACGACAACAGAGGAAGTTGTCGAAAGTTTGAGTATATATAAATCTGATGAGGTAATAAATTCATGAAACATTTAACCAGTTCGACACAATATCTCCTATAAGTCCATGTACACTGCCTGACAAAAAACTGAAGCACACAGGTAGTTCATAGAGGCAGGTGTGATCTGTGGATGAGCGTAGTCCTGTTGAGAACGGCCATCACGATGCTGCTGCGTAAGAGGCAACACATGGGGAGACAGTGAGTCGGTGACATATCGTTCTGTTGTCAGAATCGCCTCAACCACTACCAGCTGCAGTCATACCTGATGCATCCCTACACCATAATGCTAGTAATGAAAGTGCTATGCCTCTCCAAAAACTTGGAAGAATGGAAACTGTCCTCGGGTCGCTGCCGTATTCGCCGACGATGGTTACCCGAAGCACTGCAAAACTGTCCCTCGTCACTGAACACAATGCAACGCCATTCTTCAGAAGTCCTTGCTTCCCATCACAGAATCACACCAAATGCAGCCGTTTGTGTTGTGGTGTTGACGGCAACCTATTGATGGGACGGTAATTCCCTAGTATCCAAAGTGTGTTCTGAAATGACAATATGTTGAACGAACAGGTGGATATGTGAAGGAGCAACAGAGTGCTTAGTGTACAATATGGCAGTCCTCCCTTCAGGTGGTACGATGCAGTCCACTGGAACCTTGACGGAGAGTATATCTGCACTCGTGTTCCCATGCAGTCCAACTTCAGGCTGCTGTCACAATTGTGGATGTTGTATGATTCAACCAGCTGGCCAGATGGAGACCAATAGTGAAGCTCTTTTGAAATTCTATCAGGTGCTGACAAAACTGTCTCAGACAAGCACGCAGCATCTCCATGTCTTTCACAGTGATGGTCACCACGCTCCTTATGTACCCTACCAGGCCAGGTAACGACACTGAAGATAAGCAACATTACTGCATTCTTATGGCCGTTACACCTTGTACAGAGAATTGCAACTCCAATAATTTATGGTGTGCGGTCAATGAGCAAAGCAACACATTTTTCTTCTCCGCCAATTTCAATTGAAAGAATGCAGCATTTGCTGTGGGACATCGTGGAACATTCTCGCTTCAGTGATGAAGCACTGTTTTGCACTGATCCGTGTGATCACCGTTGGCGAATCTGGCGGCGACCTAGGAAAAGTTCCTATCCTTCCAAGGCTTTGGAGAGGCTCAGCAGCGTCATTCCTGGCATTATAATGTGGGCAACCATCGAGAGTGGTAGTGATTGAGGCAATTCTGACAACAGAACGGTATGTCACCCCACCTCCGATGCAGCTCCGATATATGGGCGGTGCTATACATAGCCTTCAAAATGACGTCTGAAATGGAATTTTGTTTAAAGCAAACAATTGTCATTCAGTTTATTTTGGTGAAAAACCAGAACATCGCAGGTATTCGCAGGCGTTTGCAGGAGGTCTACGGAGACCTGCCAGGGAACAAAAGCACGGTGGGTCGTTGGGCGAGGCGTGTGTCATCGTAGGAACGAGGTCGTACAGACCTGTCCTGTGTGCCAGCCGGCCGCACTCAGCTGTGGCTCCAGCACAGTAGGAACGTGCGGACACTCTCATTTGAGACGATCGATGGATCACAATCAAACGCGAACTTCTCCTTCTCAGTGACAAGACTTCACGCAAGGCTACTCACCCGAGAGGAGCTCACAGAACTTCACTGGAATGTTCTTCCTCGTCCAACCTACAGCCCGGATCTCGCACCTTCTGACTTCCGTCTATTTGACCCAATTAATGATGTACTCCACCAGAAGCAGTACGTGGATGGTGGGGAGGTTATTGAGGCAGCAAGGTGGCATAAGGCCGTTGCACTGAAGAGAGATTATGTTGAAAAATAAGGTTTTGTAGCTAAAAGAGTGGGGAAGGATGTGGTGTATTACACTCGTTATAAAGCCAACCTGCTTTCAGAAAAAAAAAAAAGAAATTGTGTTGCCCTACTTGTTGAACGCCCTTCGTTCACATGCGTCAGAGGTATGTACATGTACGAAGTTACGCTAAAATCCGATAATGTCTTATGGGGCTTCAGTGTTTTTATCAGTCAGTGTATTTATTGGCTCTGGATGTATTTTGGGTGGCCTCTCTTTAATGCTTCGGCCTGTATCTAGGTGTGTCTCTTCACGAACAAGTGTTTCAGATAGCTCGGGCAGCGCGTGCACTTACGTCTGGAACTGCTGCACAGTGACGAGCGCCTCCTGGTCGTCGAGGGCGTACAGCAGCATGGTGAGCGCGCTCTCGGAGCCCGCCCTGGCCGCCCTGCCGCCAGCCAGCGCCCTGCCCTCCTCTGCCGCCGTGGCGTAAGCCCTCAGCAGGCGCACGTTCAACCCCGTGGTGCCGCACAGGTCCTCCACGACGGCATCTGCGTCCTCGGGCAGCGCGCCCTCCACCGTCGTCACCAGCACCAGCTGCTCGTCCTTCAGCGGCTTCACCTGCCCACCGACAAACAGACGGTTGGCCAGTTGGTTGGTTGGTCTGGGGGGGGGGGGCAAAAAGTGAGTCCCATTTGATTACGGAAGGATCGGGAAGGATATCGGCCGTGTCCTTTCAAAGGAACCACCCCGGCACATGCCTGAAGCGATTTAAGGAAATAATGGAAAAGTTAAATTAGGATGGCTGGTCGCGACTTTGAACCGTCGTCCTCCCAAATGCAAGTCCAGTAAGCTAACCTCTGTGCCATCTCGCTCAGTCCCAAAGTAGATGATACTTAGCAATTACAGTTGTAGACAGTCAAATGGGTCTGGACAAGGTGAGAAGGTCTTTTGTCATTGGCTGGTAGGTTCATTTGGGAGAAGGGAGCAAAGAGTGAGATCATCGGTCCCATCAGTTGGTTGCTTTGGGGGAGGGGCCCAAACAGCTAGTCATTGGTCCCAGTCTATTACAGAAGGACTGGGAAGGATATCGGCCGTGTCCTTTCAAAGGAACCACCCCGGCAAATGCCTGAAGCGATTTAAGGAAATAATGGAAAAGTTAAATTAGGATGGCTGGACGCGAGTTTGAACCGTCGTCCTCCCGAATGCAAGTCCAGTAAGCTAACCTCTGCGCCATCTCGCTCAGTCCCAAAGTAGATGATACTTAGCAATTACAGTTGTAGACAGTCAAATGGGTCTGGACAAGCTGAGAAGGTCTTTTGTCATTGGTTGGTTGGTTCATTTGGGAGAGGGGAGCAAAGAGCGGATTGGGGAAGGATGGGGAAGAAATCGGCCTGCCCTTTCAAAGGAACCATCCCAGCATTTGACTGAAGCGATTTGGGGAAATCACGGAAAACCTAAATCAGGATGGCCGGAAACAAGTTTGAACCGTCGTCCTCCCCAGTCCAGTGTGCTAATTAGTGCGTCATGATCTGCGGCGAGATCTATTTACGAAATTTCAGTCACCAACTTTCTCTTCCGAATGCGAAAATATTTTGTTGAGCCCAACCTACATAGGTCGGAATGATCATCAAAATAAAATAAGGGAAATCAGAGCTCGAACAGAAAGGTTTAGGTGTTCGTTTCTCCCGCGCGCTGTTCGGGAGTGGAATGGTAGAGAGATGGTATGATTGTGGTTCGATGAACCCTCTGCCAAGCACTTAAATGGGAATTGCAGAGTAGTCATGTAGATGTAGATGTAGATCTCGGTCGGTCGACAAACAGAATACAAGCTCGTTTGTCAATAGGGCCACATAGCCGTTACGACGTTTTTGTAGAAGAAAAATCGCCTCTATTACAATCGACACGAATTCTGCAGACAAAGATCTTGCGAAATTCAACTCGATATTTTCGTACAAGAGATCAGGAGCGCCGGAGAGAGAGAGACTGCGTGTTCCTCGACTTCTGGAAAGTATTCACTGCAGTTCCACACCGTCGTTTAGTGAGCAAAATACGAGTTCACCGAGATTTGTGATTCGGTTCAGTAGTGATGGGAACGAAAGAATGCAAAATGTCGATTCAGTCGTTTGATGGAACTCGTTTGGCTGTAATTTTCCATATCGGTTGAATTATTCAGTCATTCTTTTGAGTGAAACCAGTCTGTGGAAGCAACCGAATCAAAACAGTCGGCGCAATCCGGCGCATAGAGTTGTAACCTGAAACATTCGATAGTTTTTCCATTGTTAAAACATTATTGTTGACTGCACTACGTTATCGATTTTTCGATTTTTATTGAATGCCAATAAGCAGCTATTACTTCAGTTCGTCCTTGTATATGAATGGACGTTTTCTTAATTGTGAACTTTGTGTCTAAATTTCAATACCGTAGCACTCGGCTGTGCGGGAACGAAAGAAATGATATAACTGGATAAAAACTGATCAAGATAAATTGAATCCGATGTACAATATCTGCAAAGATGATTCATATTGGAAACTGTATTAAGTGGAGTTAGAACGGAAGAATATATATATATATCATTTTATTCGAAATATTGCAAATTTTATAAGGAGATAAAAATCCGAAAATGTGAAAAAAAATTCTTCCGTTCTAACTCCACTATATATATATATATATATATATATATATATATATATATATATATATCACTTATAAACTCACATGGGAAGTATTTTAGTTTTTTAAATATAATCTACACTGGTTGAAAATGTCAAAATTTTTACGTGCGTTACTTCAAGATCTAATAAAATAGGTAATTTTCTATATAGAAGGCTGTGGGTTGCCGTGTTATAAAGGTTAACAGTGTTGGTCAAGTCCAGAAGAGGATGGGCATCACGTTGAGGAAGCTGAAACAAAGTTTGAGAGACAAGAAACTTTCTGGTGGTAAAACTGTAAGAGACAGGCTCACAGACATAACGATTGATGAACTACAGCAGTATTATGGATGGCCAATACAAATAATACTAAGGATTTGTTGAAAAAGAAGCAGGCAGTATGGGCTACCTTCTTCCACAGACTGTCAACTGATGAAAAAGCAGTACGCCACCTTTGCCCTCCTGGGCCTGATTCATGGTGCAATTACCGCAGTGCCCAGTACAGTACTCAAACAGTTCAGACAGCCATGAACATTCCATCCCAGCAGCAGTCATGGACATCATAAAATCTATTTAGAGAGACCTCGCAAATCCTGAAGTACTGCAGTGCGCGCATGGTCAGACTGACTCAAAATCCCAATGAGTCGTTCAATAATCTTATATGGACTCGCTTGCCAAAAAATGTTTTTGTTGGAATGAAGACACATTTGTAGGGTGAAAGTGCTACAGCATATGAGAATTAGTCCCGGAGCTAACTGCATCAGAGAACTTGAAATGATGGACAAGGTTCGCATTGAAAATTTACATTTTCTGTTGCATTTTTCCCTAAATCTCAGAACCCACTTCGAGTAAAGTTTTCCAGTTTTTAGGGAGTAATAACATACATATCCAGAGTCTACTGAACTAAAATAAGAACTTAATGTTATGTACAATTAAAATTATTCAAGATAATGTACAAAAAAGTACACAAAATTTTAACTATATAATTAAAAAATTGTCTTTTCTAATGTAGTCGCTGAAATTCAATTAATGTAGTTCAGTAGACTCGGAACATACAGTTTAATGTCCTGTAGAAGTTTCATATCAATGGCTACAGTGGCTTCTGAAATACAGGGAAGCCAAGTTACTGAGTTTAACATTGACGGGATAGGGCGCTCCAACGCCCCTTAATTAAAGAAATTCAAAGAAAATTAACAAAAAAGCTTCTGACAGGTGATAATATATGTTTAAAAAGCAAGTGTGCCACCAAACAATTTTTTTAAAATGTTATCTTATAGGCTTTCTGTTCACTTCACCTCAGTGTTTACCAGAATACAATTATCGGTGATGGATGCAAATCAGCGGGAAGCAGGAGACAGAGCCTTAACAAATTTAAACAAAGAAGTTTTTGTTAGTGTTTCTAAATATAAATTTATAATGTAGCACCGGTTATTAACTTTTTAAAAACAACTGATCATACATATTTAACGCCAAAAGTACGAAAAATTCGTTTTTAAGTAAATAAATACTATATATGGAAAATACTTCATTTTCAAAAATACATTTTTTTATTCACCTCTCCTTGAAGTAAAATACGGTATTATCTTCTAAAGAATGTTGGTAACCCTAGTCAAGGTTCATGTATAACCGCAAAGGCTGGAAGGTATGTAAACAAAATGACTCAAACCCGGAGAGTGAGTAAGAGTATTTATGTACCTAACGTGGCTGTAGAGACTAATTTCCTTCGGTTGTTTCATTCGACTGAAGAAACTGACTGAACGAAAAAACAATCGCCTGGCCAATTGGTGGTTAAAAGCAGTCGATTGTCCCATTAATACGGTTCAGGACTTCCTTACAGACAGAGCAACACACGTCATTCCGAATGGAAATAAATCGAAAGATGTAAAGGTAGTTTCGAGGTTACACCAAGGGAGTGTTATATGGCTACTGCTGTTTGCAATTTATGTTAATCATGTGATGAATAAGAACGCTTTTATCCGCAGGAAGACTGGGACGCCAGAAGAGTGAAATGCAGGACTTGCGAGGGTGTAGGGACTGGCAGTTGACACTGAAGGTAAATAAGTGTGTCGTGAAGGTAAAAGGTAAAGTCTGCAGCGCAGGCGTGTGGCCGCACTGTCAGGCTGACCACAGGTGGACTGCGACCTTTTTATTTGCGACTGTGGTGGAAGATTGAGGAGTGGCTACAGGCTGTAGAAGGAGTATGACGCCAGCCGCTTCTCCCTGTCTTTGCCCGCTGCCAGTTCTCAAAACACCTCTTCCCTCATCTGTGGGGGTTCTGATTTATTCGCGTTTCGCTCTGACTGTCCTACCGCTTGAACCGCATCATGACACAGCATAGAAGTTCAGTCAAAGAAATAATCATAGGAGGCTCTACTATGTTACTTGTAGTGCAGTCAAGAGAAGGAAATGAAGTCGCCCATTACATTCACAGCTATAGTTTTATCCAAAACCAAGAACGTGACTGCAGGATCTGCATAAATTTAAATATGTTAAATCGAATCTGCACACCAAAATGAATGAAAAGAGACCAGTCGAAATGGTTCGACGCTTTTTCGCCTCATCAAATAGGATTAACAGAAGAGGAAGAGAAAATCCAACGAAGGGCAGTGCATTTCGTCACTGTATCGTTTACTAAGCGTGAGAGAATCATGGAGATTCTGTGTATCACGGAGAAGGCTACTGTTGAAATTACAAGAGCGGACGTTCGAAGAAAAGTTTTGCAAGATGTTACTTTCTCACATATGTCTCGCAAAATGACCACTACGACAAAAACAGGGAAATTATAGCTAGTAGAGAAGTTTGTCGGCAGCCTTTTATGAATGGAATAGAGAAGGGGGAAAATGTTTGTGGAACTAGCCACACAACATCAAGGTTTTGTTGAAAGACAATCATTTCTCTAAATATGTCAAAATTCCGATGTGAACGTAAAGTGTGCACCACAGATTCGAAGTTACCCCACATCGCTGCGTCCCCCCCACGGACATCTAAGGCCCGTCTTACGAGAGAGACTTTCTGGTCAAAATCGGTTACTTAAAGTGCGTGCGCCTTTCGTGCCGACGTGAAAATCAGGAATCAGTCATGATGCGGGCGTGCCTACGACGTCAGTCACCTAAGCTTTGTGCCAAGTGCGGCGTTCTAAATTTCCGAGTGTGCTGCGAAACAAGGGAGTATGGTGAGAGCTGCTGGCATCTGACGTCAACCTATTGTGGCTGAGCTCATTCCTGTTATAGAAATTGATTTTGTGCTTTCATATCTTCTTAATCTTTATTGTGTGGTTTGCTTTGTTTTCGTGAGACACTGAAAAACTATGCGAGGTCCTGGTATTTTCCTGTTAGTCTTCTCCTGCAAGGGATACGAAATATTTGAAACCAATAAGGCATTTACGTTTCACAGAGAAAAAGCCTACACCCTGCGTAACTAGGAACGTGGGTAGATAAACGTGTTTTAAAGAAAATTATTTCAACAGTGTACACGTCAGAAGTATTTGCCGAGAAAAATTATTTTCGATTTTGTTTGCAACTTAGTCAGAAAAAATACGTGGCTCATTCAGAAATTAAAGAACCATTTTTCTATAGAAATTGTTGTTTGATTTAATTGAACGAAACTGTATTTTACATACAATTCAGTACCCAAGTTACTTTTCTACCTAGTCACCGTTCAAATTTAGGCACTTCTCGAGCCGTTTTACCAGCTCTTCTGTGACTTCTGCATACTCAGTTGCCACCAAGTTGTTCAACCAATAATTAACGGCTTCTTAAGTTCGCCATCACTTCCGTAGCGTTGTCCACTCAAGAAAATCTTTCAGTTTGCGGAATAAGTTATAATCACTTGAGCTTAAATATAGACATTATGGCAGATGTTGAAACATTTCCCATTGAAACCGCTGAAGCAAGTCCTGTGTTAACTCCAGCAGCAGGCAATTTATGGCCTCACCTCCACACTTGTAGTCGACACCCTTGCGATCTCAAAACACCGTAGCCACAATCTTTCAGGTGCTCGAAATTTGTTTTGCTTTCTTCGATTGCGCTGGGGATTGTGAATGACGCCGTTCCATTAATTGGTACTAAGTTCCTGGTGTGAAATGTGATATTGAAGTCTCATCACTAGGAAGAGTGTGATTAAAAAGTTCACCAGCCTTTCCACTGTAACTCAGAAAAGTCACTGCAGCTGCCATTCGTTTGGCTTTGTGTTTGTCTGACAAAATTCGAGTAATCCACATGGCACACACTTTTTTATAACTCAGATGTGCACTAGCAGTCCCGAAATGTCTGGAAAGTGTAGTGTCTTGCGGTCAGCAGGAAAAAACTAACGGTCAAGTTCGAACACACTTTATTTAACTAAAACGCCTTCTTCGCGTGCACTAATTTCCAAACTCAAGAACAACAAGAAACAAAATAATTGTTGTGGTAGCAAAAGCCCGATAAGAGTTACAAGACAATGAAAAGGAGTAATAACAACAAAAATACTACGCTACACAATTCCAAACTGGCGTTACGCCGAACAAGATACAAATTTATACAGAAGGCTATGGCGAGTGTCTACTGGGTTAGCCGTCCTAGCTCTAGGTACACACCGAGCGAGGTGGCGCAGTGGTTAGACACTGGACTCGCATTCGGGAGGACGACGGTTCAATCCCGCGTCTGGCCATCCTGATTTAGGTTTTCCGTGATTTCCCTAAACCGCTCCAGGCAAATGCCGGGATGGTTCCTTTCAAAGGACACGGCCGGCTTCCTTCCCCCTCCTTCCCTAATCCGATGAGACCGATGACCTCGCTGTCTGGTCTCCTTCCCCAAAAACAACCAACCAACCAACAACTCTAGGTACACACTGCCGGTCTGACTCTGCTGGAGTGCTTATAACACCGGTTCTGTGGAGTGCTACACTTAGTCACATTAGTTTCAATTGGTGGGTCTCTGTCACATTGCTTTTCACGAAGTAGTGCCGTGTTCATGTAGAAAGTCTGCTGATATTTACATTCACTGGAGGTGTTTTGGTATAAGCTCTTGAAGGGAGGTCGCCGGCCGGAGTGGCCGAGCGATTCTAGGCGCTACAGTCTGGAACAGCGCGACCACTACGGTCGCAGGTTCGAATCTTGCCTCGGACATGGATGTGTGTGATGTCCTTAGGTTAGTTAGGTGTAAGTCCCTAGTGTTCAGAGCCATTTGAACCATTTTGAAGGGAGGTCGGCAGCCCACCTTGCTTGTCTGTTGTGTGGGCCCTCTAACTGAAAAGGGGCCGCTACGACAGAAAGAATGAGTGCAATCCACTAATTGTGAAACGCCTGTTTTCTTGGACTTTTGTTTCAAGCCTTGATTTGAGTCTGCCAGTCACCGCTGAAGGCTGGCCAGAGCGGTCTTCGTTGTGAACATTCTACCATTAAACATGATACACCATTTCCAAAAGTGATGCTTCGTTCATCACACTACCACAAACCTCAGTTACCGGTCTATAGACCTCGATGGGTCGGACTCTCTCCGCGTTCAAAAAGCGGATAACACTGCGCGCCTCACATTTGATGGGACTGTCAGTTTTGTCACACATTTTGAAGTCACACAGCTGAGCAGTAAGGAACCACACTGGATCGTAGCTGCCGCCAAACAGATGTTGATTTGCACCAATGTCAGTGTTCGGTCGGCGGTAGTGGTGAGGTTACGCAATCAGTTGTCAAAACAAAACGGTCTTTACTTTCCAAATGACCATGGAACAAAAGATAGCGCAACAAGGAGCAATAACTGCATTCGAGATATTGTCTGATGTGCTTGCAAGTATATATTTTCTCAAGCAAATAAATATAGTGTTCTGAAATGTTTGAATGACACTTTCCATGTACTTTCAGTTCTCAGGAGTGTAAAGAATTTACCATGTGGCACTTGACAAGAATTCTGATTTGGTGATTGGCTCTGAGCACTATGCGTCTTAACTTCTAAGGTCATCAGTCGCCTAGAAGTTAGAACTAATTAAACCTAACTAACCTAAGGACATCACACACATCTATGCCCGAGGCAGGATTCGAACCTGCGACCGTAGCGGTCGCTCGGTTCCAGACTGTAGTGCCTAGAACCGCACGGCCACTCTGGCCGGCATTTGGTCATTAATAAACTCTATTATCATTGTTTGTTCTTACATTTTGTTACTATATTCCGATTTTTTCGTAAAAAGGTAGTCCCTCATAGGCTTACTTTCACCGTTCAGATGCCAGTATACACATCAGACCGCTTGGCGCTGAGATGTAAACGAAAATAGCCTCTCGAAACAGACGAGACTCAGTACAGAAATAAAACACGAGAGGCGCTGCAGTAGACTCACTTATCTCGAGTAGTCAATTGAGACAGGAATGTCGATCGTGTAAAAATGCGAATGTAAACGACTGGCTGCGCTGACATTTCAGATCGGAAATTGACATCACGTGACCACCCCCACTCGGCTTCAGAGAACACTTGGCTCGGAGTATTCTACCATTCTGAATGTAGCTGCTAAGACGTGTGCTATGTCGCCTACTCCCATATCGCTTGCTTGTTCTCATTTTGTTTGCTTTCTCTGTCATTTTTTGTTTGTTATTTTATGTTTGCTGCTGGAATTTATTTATTTTTGATGTAGTTTACTCTAATAAAGTGATGAATACAGCAATCGGGTTAAAAATGATGTAGGATGCAGTAGTTATTTGCGTATTAAGATGCTTGCACGGAGTACGGTAGTGTGGAGAGCTGCATCAAAGCAATTTTCCGAGAAGGTTGCAACAACAACAACAATAACAACAACATTGTTATGATGATGACTGTTACTGTTTAAGTAGTCTGTTACGCTTTGCCCATTAACTTAATTAAAAAAGTAATGGGAGTCTTCATGATGTAAATACACGGTAAAGATAGAATACTTAAACTCTGAAATAGTGGCTTAAAGGAGTTTCGAGGTTTGCATCCTTGATGATTCTAATGGCCTTTTTGTATTCTCAAAACTCGCTTAGCTGTCGAAAAATTATCCAAGCATATGACCCCATCTTTAAGGTGGGAAAGAAACCAGGCATAATAGGCATTGTCAATTGTGTTTTCACATGACATCCACATTTTAAATAACACTGAAATTTATATTTTTCACCACAAATTCAGTGACGGAGTTAATAAGTATTGTTAGACATCTAGTCATACATCTAGATCTAAAACTGACATGGTACTAATAGGCACACGCTCAGAAGGTATGTACCAAGCAGTTATATAAAAAGTGGTTTCATCCTTACAAAAAGGGACCATGGTAAAGAGAAAAAAACAGTTGTTTGCATGCTACACTTTCCTCTGTTAAAATTTTCTTCTTTGTGTTACTCTTTGTGAATACTATACTTTACATCAATAGTGCAGTATTCCTATGGCAAAAGAAAACAAACCAGAACTCTCAAATGACTATTTATGCCACCCCTCTCATTCTTTTATAACGTTAGTAGTATTCGCATTGTACACTAAGAAAATATATTATTCCAAAAGCAAACAAAAGTTGAGTGAGTCATTATCACAAACAAGTAACTTACACAGACGTGACCCTATGTATGATAGTAATGTAGATTTCGCTTTTATGCTGAAGAAAACTTAATAGTTGTAACTAAGATGTCAACGAACTACCTTTACCAGTGATACAGATGCTTAGAGAAATATGAGAGCTTGATGTCATACACCAAGCACTAACAGAGAAGTGTTTGTGAAATTTGAAAGTTGTTTACTTGGTGTTAAGTAAACAATTGAACAACATGGGTATAGAGTAATAATTGTATTTAAGATAACTGTTTAAATGTAATTAAAGTAATCCACAATATGCCAGTAACGTGTGGTATGGTCTTGTTATTACTTTTGCGAGAGAGGCTTCAGTACCACAATACATTTTTCAATATTTAATGCACAAAAAATGTTGAGTGTTGTTTAGTCTTGAGTCAATTTCTACAACGGGGTCACACACATACGCTACAAAAATAGCAATCACACGCTTTCTTTCCGTCAGGCGTAGGTTCTTAAAGTACAAATGAAGTGTAATTAGTATCATATTTTCCCTTTAATATCAATCAGCCATTTTAGTATATCCTCTAATTTGTTCAGGGGATAGGGATAACTAAAGGATTAAAATGAGGAAAAGTTGGCGAATTTTATAGTTACGAATATACACTGAAGAGCCAAAGAAACTTGTGCGCCTGCCTAATACCACGTAGGGCAGCTGCAAGCACGTAGAAGTGCCGCAACACGACGTGGCATGGACTCTATTAATGTCTGAATCAGTACTGGAGGGAACTGACACCATGAATCCTGCAGGACTGTTCATAAATCCGTAAGAGTACGAGGGTGTGGAGATCTCTTCTGAAGAGCACGTTGCAAGGCGTCCCAGATATGTTCAATAACGTTGTCTGGAGAGTTTGGTGGGCAGCGAAAGTGTTTAAACACAGAAGAGTGTTCCTGGAGACACTCTGTAGCAATTCTGGACGTGTGGAGTGTCGTATTGTCCTGCTGGAACTGCCCAAGTCCGTCGGAATGCTCAATGGACATGAATGGATGCAAGTGATCAGAGAGGACGCTTACGTACGTGTCCCCCGTCGGAGTCGTATGTAGACGTATCAGGGATCCCAATCACTGCAACTGCACACGCCTGGCACCATTACAGCGCCTCCATCAGCTTGAACAGTCCCCTGCTGACATGCAGGGTCCATGGATTCATGAGGTTGTCTCCGTACCCGTACACGTCCATCCGCTCATTACAATACGAAACGAGACTCGTCCGACCAGGCAACATGTTTCCAGTCATCAACAGTCCAATGTCGGTGTTGACGGGCCCAAGCGAGGCGTAACGATGATGTTTCGTTGAATGGTTCGCACGCTGACGCTTGTTGACGGCCCAGCAATGAAATGTGCAACAAGTTTGCGGAAGGGTTGCACTTGCGTCACGTTGAAAGATTCCCTTCAGTCGTCATTAGTCCCGTCCTTGCAGTACCTTTTTCCGGCCGCAGTGATGCCGGATTTCTGATATTCACGACACACTCGTGAAATGGTAGTGCTGGAAAATCCCTTCTTCATCGCTACCTCGAAGATGCTATGTCCCATCGCTCGTGCGCCGACTCGTTCAAACTCACTTAAGTCTTGCCACCGGTGTGACAACTGCGCCAGACACTTGTCGTCTTACACAGGCGTTGCCGACCGCAGCGCCGTATTCTGCCTTTTTATAAATCTCTGTATGTGAATACGCATGCCTACATCCGATTCTTTGGCGATTCAGTGTACAATCACATTCCACTCGACCGAAGAGTTCGGCACGTAGCCAGTCGCGTACAGCAGCGAGTCACGTGATGTCGGTTTCTGGTCCTAAACGTCAACGGAGCTGTGCGTTTTACCGGCGCGAGAGACAGTCCAGTGTGAAAGGGGGCTGAGGTGGGGCGGAGTTTATCGCCGGCGGCGGCTGGCCCACGCACCTGCACGACTACGGTGTCGGTGAGCGCCCCTGCGGCGCCCGCCAGGTCGGCGACGGTGGCGGTGAAGGAGACGCCGGAGTCGGGCAGCTCCGGCGCGTCGGCCCGCACGTAGACGGCGCCCGTCTCGGCGCCCACCGTGAAGTGGCGGCTGCCCGCCGCGTCCAGGCTGTAGCGCAGCTCCGCGTTCTCGCCCTCGTCCGCGTCCGTGGCCTGCGGGCAATGGACACTCGAGTGAGACAATCAGTTTCGCGATCTGTGCATAATTTGTACGATTATTTACACTACTGTCCATTAAAATTGCTACACCAAGAAGAAATGCAGGTGATAAACGGGTATTCATTGGACAAATATATTATACTAGAACTAGCATGTGATTACATTTTCACGCAATTTGGGTGCATAGATCCCGAGAAATCAGTACCCAGAACAACCACCTCTGGCCGTAATAACGTCCTCCATGCGCCTGGGTGTTGAGTCAAACAGAGCTCGGATGGCGTGTACAGGTACAGCTGCCCATGCAGCTTCAACACGATACCACAGTTCATCAAGAGTAGTGACTGGCGTATTGTGACGAGCCAGTTCCTCGGCCACCATTCACCAGACGTTTTCAATTGGTGAGAGATATGGAGAATGTGCTGGCCAGGGCAGCAGTCGAACATTTCCTGTACCCAGAAAGGCCCGTACAGGACCTGCAACACGCGGTCGTGCATTATCCTGCTGAAGTGTAGGGATTCACAGGGATCGAATGAAGGGTAGAGCCACGGGTCGTAACACATGTGAAATGTAACGTCCACTGTTCAAAGTGCCGTCAATGCGAACAAGAGATGACCGAGACATGTAACGAATGGCACCCCATACCATCATGCCGGGTGATACGCCAGTATGGCGATGACGAATACACTGTTCCAATGTGTCTTCACCGCGATGTCGCCAAACACGGATGCGACCATCATGATGCTGTAAACAGAACCTGGATTCATCCCAAAAAATGACGTTTTGCGATTCGCGCACCCAGGTTAGTCGTTGAGTACACCATCTCAGGCGCTCCTATCTGTGATGCAAGGTCAAGGGTAACTGCAGCCATGGTCTCCGAGCTGATAGTCCATGCTGCTGCAAGCGTCGTCGAATTCTTCGTGCAGATGGTTGTTGTCCTGCAAACGGCCCCATCTGTTGACTCAGGGATCTAGACGTGGTTGCACGATCCGTTACAGCCATGCGGATAAGATGCCTGTCATCTCGACTGCTAGTGGTACGATGCCGTAGGGATCTAACACGGCGTTCCCTATTACCCTCCTGAACCCACCGATTCCATATTCTGCTAACAGTCATTGGATCTCGACCAACGCGAGCAGCATTGTCGCTATACGATAAACCGCAAGCGCGATAGCTTACAATCCCACTTTTATCAAAGTGGGAAACGTGATGGTACGCGTTTCTGCTCCTTACACGAGGCATCACAACAACGTTTGACCAGGCAACGCCGGGCAACTGGTGTTTGTGTATGAGAAATCGGTTGGAAACTTTCCTCATGTCAGCACGTTGTAGGTGTCCCCTTCGGCGCCAACCTTGTGTAATGCTCTCAAAATTTAATCATTTGCATATCAGAGCATCTTCTTGCTCTTGGTTAAATTTCGCGTCTGTAGCACGTCATCTTCGTGGTGTAGCAATTTTAATGGCCAGTAGTGTATAATGATGTGGGATGAGCCATTTTACATCCAGAATAAACGATGGAAACTCCAGGATGGAATACCACCAGTAGGGAAAAGATAAATTGTTACGCAGTACATAGAGGACGTGTTGAGTCACAGGCATAAACAATGAATAGACTGCTAACCTGTTAGCTTTCGAACAAAAACTCCTTCATTCCCGTTACTCACCTGGGCTCGACCTTCAACAGTCCCTGTCCTGCACCTGATTCCCTGCTCCCACTCTAGCACTCTCCATGCCGTCTCTTCCCCTCTGCCCTTTGCACCCAGCAGCCTGTATCGACCCCACACGCCCCTGCTCGCTCTCACAGCAGTAGGTGAGCTGCCGCCACACATACCCTGCTATCCCTACTCCTCGCCCTCCGCACCCCAATTCTTCTCCTCACGGTCTAGTCGCTAGCGTTGCTGCCTCTGGATCACGGGGTCGCAGGTTCGATTCCCGGCCAGGTTGAGGAATTACTCTGCCCGGGGACTGGCTGTCTGTGTTGTCCTCATCATTTCATCATCGTCATTCGTGACAGTTGATACACTGGATTGAGTTAAAAATTGGACTGTGTAAAAATGGAGAATTTGTAAGGGCGCTGATGACCGCGCAGTTGAGCGCCCCCCCCCCCCCCCGCCCTCCCCAAACTAAACATCACCGTTCTTACGCCCCTGCTCGCTCCCGCAGGAGCAGCTGATCTTCGCTCACACCAACCCCACTATCCATACCCCTCTCCCTCCGCACCCCAATTCTCCCCCTTACTCCTATCATCGACCACGAATTGCTGCTCACGTCAGAAGCGGGCGCAAAGTGCAGTTGGGCCTGAGTGGCAGTAGACAGTAGCTATATACGTGGGTGAATTGTGCTTGTGTGAGTGTGTGTGTGTTTTGTGCTTGTGAAGAAGCAGAAAAAGTTAAAAATTTAGCAGTCTTTTAATTGTAGCTATCTGCACTCAACGCCTATTCCTATTACATTCACATTACACACTTGTGTGAAAATATGGCTACGTGTTGACGATTAACATTTTTTTAACACAGTTGTGAACTTGTAATTCCTACACACCACCTTGTACACATTACGTAAATAGAACTTCTTCCACAGAATAGGAGTTGTGAAGGAGAAATTGTATAGAGGGAAGTAACAACTAAACGATTATCCAAGTTGATGCCTACAATCTAGGATTCTGGAGACATACCACCATACTTTCAGAAAAAAATACTGTCTACACAACTCAAAAATAACATAGGCACGTGACGTAACTAGCAGTAGACGTTACACATAAATTGAACGAAGAGAGAGGGGTTTTAGTGGGGTAGTATCTGAATCCAAAATATAAGGGTCAATCAAAAAGTTTCGGTTTCAGATCGCTGTTGCAGCATACGTAAAACGCAGCACGACTCTGATGTGGGTATATAAGCACCGACCTGTAGGCAAGATATCAGTGAGGAATTTGTGTCTCTCTGAAGTACATGCGGAAAATGTGGAAATGTGAACTGTGGCCTCGTTATTATAAAATGCATCCAAACGCCACCAACATGCTATTATTTTTTTCTTGGATGCTGAAGGACAAACACCAGTAGACATGAATGAAGACTGTGTATGTTTGTCGAAAACTACTGTCGTGGAATGGTGCATCAAGTTTCGTGGTGTTCGCTGTTTGACACAGGGTGCTGGTCGACCTGGGAGGCCAGCCTCATCCATTATGGGAAGCAACAAATGGGCGTCGATGATGCAGTTAGAGCAGGCTGGCGCATCACACCATTCGTGCACTCTCAGACGATCTCGACATCACCTTTGGTAGTGTGCAAAACATTACCTGGCAGGATTTAGGTCTGCAGCCAGTGGATACCACAGGGCTTGAATGCCAAACAAAAAGCAAATCAGGTGGCTGTTTAACTGAAGAACCTGATGCATTACAGTTTTAAAGCCAGCATGTTCCTTGGACGTAATGTTACAGGCGACAAAAACTGGTGCCACTACTGGGAGCCACAGTTGAAAGAGTCCACGTTGCATTGGTGTCACCCATTGCCCTCTCGTCTCAAGAAGTTCAAGAGCCAGCCATGGGCTGGAAAGGCGGTGTTCACCCTGTTCTTTAATTACTAGGACCCATTTGCTTACTGATTCCGAGGAACCTGATGTCTCCATCACTGGATAATGGTGAAGTTACGACAACTCCAGTGGGAGGCATCTGAGCACCCACGCTGTCGTTCTGATCTCTGCCCATGTGATTATCACGCCCTCAGTCGCTCAAAAAAGGCCTTGAAAAATCGGCGAGTCCTATCGCACGAAGGTGTGTACCAGGCAGTAACGAACTTCTACACAGAAGGACACAGTGTTTTACCAAATTGGTATCTTCAACCTGGTGCGTTGGTGAGATGATTGCCTCGCTGCTCACTGTAATGGCAGGCATACCGATTCTGGAGAGTACAGCTTTTGAATGAAAACTTTTTGATCACCCCTTATAATTTTAAGAATATTATTTACCATTTCTTCTCTTGATTTATGTATATTTGGACTGATTACAATACCAGTGTCATCCTCAAGAAGTACTAATTCCGCTTGTTGTATATCAGAAGGAAGATGGTTTACATATATTGAAACAATAGTGGACCTAAGATTGGGCCATATGGAACATCAGAAGGGATTTCTCCAAAGTCAGAAGAGTCTCTGCTGCTTACATTAGTTGAATTATTAAGTAGAACTTTCTCATTCTTTTGGTTAGATATGACATTATCTATCCATTGATTATACAATTGCCGGCCGCTGTGGCCGAGCGGTTCTAGGCGCTTCAGTCCGGAACCGCACTGATGTTATGGTCGCAAGTTCGAATCCCGCCTCCTTAGGTTAGTTAGGTCTAAGTAGTTCTAAGACTAGGGGACTGATGATCTCAGATGTTAAGTCCCATAGTGCTTAGAGCCATTTGAACCATTGTACCATCAGTTCCATAAAACCTTAGTTTATCCAGGAGAGTGTGATTTGCACAGTCAGTTGCCTTACATAGGTCACAGAAAATACAGACTGATGCTATTTTGTTATTTAACGCTTTAAAATTTGGTGAGAGAACGTGTAAATAGCATTCTCAGTTCAGCAACTCTTCTCTAGCGCAAACGAGGCTGATATACACAGAGCAAAACCTCTGGTGACGAAGGGACAGAGAAGGAAATCGGCCATGCCCTTTTGGAAAGAAACACTCCGGGATTTGCCATAAACGATTTCGGGAAATCACGGAAAACCTAAAACTGCATGTCTGGTAGGGGATTGGACCAGTCGTGCTCCTGAACGCGAGTCCAGTCTATTACAACTGCTTAAGCTTGCTCAGTGGTGTAGTCAAGAGATAATGTAACGTTATGAATAAGAAGTTATTGAAAATTCACAGCCATCATAGTAAGTTACCAGTGTCTGACTGTGATTTCAGTAACAACCAAATCTCCACACCTTCTGTTTTGCTATAATCATAGCACATACACTATTTCGACTGTTGTAATGTTATTTCGGCCGTTCTCAACGACAGTATAATATTTCAAAGTAGCATTGTAACATTGTACGCTGTGTCTTATTTGTTGGCTAAAGTTTGCACTTCTTTCTGAGACTCTTTTGTCTTGTGCTAAGGATAATAACCTACCCCTGGTCGAAGTGTAGGAGGCCGTGAATAATCGCAGCAGTTATAAGTCATTAGCGATTGCTCAGGATATTTAAGAAATTCGCAGAGGGAAAGAGAGTTTACGGATTTAAATCAAAGTTTTCGATCAATTATCTACAACTAATGACAGAAGACTAGTAGTGCTCCACAGCAATAAGGCCAAGCAAAACGAAAAGTGTGAAGAGAAAACTTCTGAACAGGGAAACGTGCTTATGTTTCGTAAGTGAAATTACAGTGGGACCTCCAGGATGAGACCAGATACCAGGAAACGCAGATGCCAACCAAAAACGCGAAGAAGTGTAAGTAATCACTTATTTCCGTAAAGAACGAGACATGAACTCTTTTATAATCTACATATCATAACAGAGCTGCATCATTGTAGACCCCACTGAAGATGCCTTAAAATAAAAGGCGAAACGTGTCTGGAAGAAATAAAATACATTGCAGGAAGGAAAGGCGGTTTTTATTTAGAAAACAAATATTTCTGTGCTTGCTGTGGATGATGGCCACGCAAAGAAAGCTATTGTTCAAATATTTCGCTTACTTCATCTCCAGTTCTCTGTGGGTTTACTTCTTGTTGTTACAAACATGAAGCGATCGCTGACGAGCACCGTTGTGGAATTATTTTGCGGGTATGCAAACTGCATATGTGCAGGAAAAAGGTGCGGTACAGATCAAGTTCGAAGAACTTTGCACATTAAAAGGTCACACATAAGGAGAAACGATCATCATAACATAATAAGAGAAATCAGAGCTCAGAAGAAAAGATTTGATTGTCCCTTTTCCTGCATCCTGTTCAAGAGTGGAACGGTAGAAAATTAGCTTAAAGGTGTTTCGATGGACCCTCTGGCAGGCACTTAACTGTGAATTGCAGAGTAATCATGTAGATGTAGATGTAGATGAAAGGTAACACACAGCCACTGGACTATAAATACCAGAAATGTAAGGGCTGCTAGGCAAATTACTGGGTATACGAAGAAGAAGTGGTTGGGTTGTGTACCCAATGCCACCCTATATCGTCACACCAGGTGCTGGGCCCATATGAGGATGATGAATGCAATCTGCCAATATCTGTTCTTGGAGTCTCTTTACGTGGCTACACTCATAGTGATGGTATACACAGAAATGGGGATCGTCTGAAAGAAACAATGTGGTGTCACTTTTGTGGTATCGTCGAAAGATCCTGGTGCCGTAACAAAGCTTGCACCTCGCATCGATACCACAGGAATTTAGGATGTCTCACTGCATTCCACCGCCCCACAGTGCCGTCGCACGGAGGCCAATATTCAGCCGAGTAGAGAAAGGCTCAGCCCAATCCGTGATCAACGATTAAGACGACAGCATTGTCTTAGATAGGACACCTGCGTGTTTCATGTCTCATGCTGAACTTTAACTGAGGATGAAATCTATGTGTACCAACTGAAGAGTCTTGCAGCCAGTGATACTTTAATATTCAGAGACGGTTGTAAATACTTAGAAAAAATGCTGTGGAAATGGATTACACAAAATTAAGTACATCTTCATACTTTTCTTTAACAAACTGAACTAATATTTTACATGCACTGGTTTGTACTCGTTTTTCTCTTGGAGTAAGTAAAGAAGTCAGCTTGCCTCTGTAGGCTGCTATGTCAAGAAAAATTGCAAGAATTGTTGGCCTGTTGGAGGTCCATGGCGTCCCAGACCACATCACACTGTCCGTGTGGATACATGTCTTGCTGCATGTGAGCTTATTTCCTGACCTAGGTATCTCACATGATTCTATGATCCCTCCTTATCGAGTGAGCAGTATGTCTGTTTTCTCAGTTGCTATTCATGTGGTGTCATTAAGATCTTTCATGGTGTGAAGTATGGCCTTCCTAAACTCACCGATCTGATATTCACATGAGAGTCGGGATCCTGATTGACTCAACCAGCAACATCACTGAACAATAAACCATAGCTATGACTGGCCCCAGTCTTGCCACTACCTAATTTCGACATGTGTTGGCAGATGTTTCTTAGACAAGACAAATTACCATCTTCTTACAAACAACCAAAATATTAATGCAACTTCAGAATGAGAAACCCACTTTGTAATCTTTTCTTATATAGAAAGTAGCCTACCAACTTTGGCGTTTATGCTGCATTGGTGATCAATTGCTTATCCAAGTCTGTAGTAGTACCTATCATGCAAATGTAATATTTGCTGCATGCTGCCTACATTTTGTAGTTTTAGTGGCCTCCAGTGCAGTACCAAATGTGAGGATCTAAATAGCCCATATGTGTAGCCAATTATCTTAGCCCTTGGCTCATGGTGATGCGCATACTCAGCAACTGCGTACTGTGTGTCTCCAAAGCAGATAGTTCTTGTGTGTCCATTTATACACCCATCGAGTTTAGTGGTAGACATCTTCCATCTGTCTTCTATCTTTCTGAATCTTAATATATATAAAGCTGAGATTACATATGTCTGTCTGGGAACTCCTCCCAAGCCCCTAGACTGAAGCAGACCAAATTTGGACTCAAACTGCTTGCCCAAGAAGACCAACGTAGGTGGGGTTTATAACGCTCAAGCTCTAATATTTAAGGAGATATGGACATGCGACCTTTTTAAACTCCTGCCATATAGGCTGCCATGCACAACAAGTGCATTGTTTGGAAATACTATCGACCTGAATTATAGACCTGCTCTGCAGGGCAGCCTACATGTCAGACTCCTTATGGACAATCAGGCAGGTAACACACCATAAGCAGATATATTGCGTCTCCCCAGCATATGCCCATCCATTTCTGTCCTTCCCCAGACAACAATGTGTCGTTTCTGGAGTGATGGCCATCAGTACATTGTGATCGTGTGGTTGCTAGATGTATGCCAGGCTCTTAGCGCGGGTATATTCCATTCCACAGCATTCATTCAATGTGAAATACCTACACGTTTCCATCCCCATTATACATATGTGCAAATGCTACATTCATTATGTATCTGGAAAAGATGGCATAGTTCACTGTGTGACCTGGCTGAAAGGTATTGACACATCCTGACACTGGGGCCACCTGCTTAGCTGACTGGTAATGTGCTTGCCTCCCAAGCAGTGTGTCCAGTTCGATTCCCACTCAGGTTGGAGATTTTCTCTGCTCGTGGACTGGGTGTTGTGTTGACCTCATCATCATTTCGTCCTCATCACCGTCACATGAGTCGCCCAATGTGGCGCCGACTGAAATGAGACTCACAGTCGGCGGCCAAACTTTCCCAGATGGGGCCTCCAAATGCCATAGGATTGTTTCATTTCATCCTGACATTGGATCTGAACACCCTGTGTTACTCTTCTACTGTGACACATATGATGTTAATGGGCGCAACATGCTGAAACAAAAGCAGATGGCAATACATCAAGTGTGTTCCCATGGCCTCTGTGGCAAACAAAAAAAGAAAATGTTACATGTGCAGAAATGTCCTGAGGACATGGACCTACATCATGCACAGATGCAATCAACTGCAGCAACAGACAGAGTGTTTGAATCTGCCAATAACCATGCTGCAAACCTTCAACAGCTAAGACAGTATGGCTCCTACCCACAAGCACAAAAGATTCCGCTACTGCATGAGACATGCCGCGAAATATTGATACATCATTAGGTAGTGAATTACATGCGTTGACACAAGGGGATATGTTGCAATGCAGCCATGTATTACAGCACATACATGACCTCATTTGATACATCAGCATCATGAATGCACACCACAGTGGTTACCACTTTCAAGATTTGGGGGGAGGGGGGGGGGGGAGGGTGGCTATAGCACCTGGTAGAGTCCATGTTACCACCAGAAGGCAACACACCCAGATATGTATATAATAAAGCAGGGTGTAAGTATGCATGCCTGGGACCCCTCCCAAACCTCTGGATCGATTGCAACAAAATTTTGTTCACAAACAGCGAACTTAAGAAGTATGAGCACTGTGGGGTTTATAACCTCCTAGCTCAACCAGGATCAGAGATACAGGTAAAAACGAGTTTCTTAAGCCCCTGCTCTACTGGCTGGCCTGCATGACAGTTTTGTTGTGTGCGAATGGTATCGACTGCCTTATCGACATGCTTTGCAGCACAGCCTACACGCCAGGGGGAAGAAATGGTTTTCCAATACCTGACATCTGCTGGCCAGTGTGGCTGAGTGGGTCTAGGTGCTTCAATCTGGTTTGAATCCTGCCTCAGGCATGGATGTGTGTGATGTCCTTAGGTTAGTTAGGTTAGTTCTAGGGGACTGATGACCTCAGATGTTAAGTCCCATAGTGCTCAGAGCCATTTGAACGATTTGAACCTGACATCTAGGCTGCCCAGCACAATGGCAGGTTGTGTTGGAGGAGTATCAGCCTCCTTCATTGACTTGTTTCGCATGGCAGCCTACACGTCATGTGAAAAAAAGGATTTCCAAGCCCTTTGGGTATAGTCTTTGCTGCATAAGATGCGTGTTGCGGGTGTAGGACCAGCCTTCTTTATCAATATCTTTTGTAGGGGCTCCACTTGCAGATGGGCATGTCTAGGGGAAGAGAGAGAGGGGAGTGGGAGGAGAAGGATATGGAGAGGGGGAAAGAGGAGATGGGTAGGAAGAGAGGGGACAGGAAGAGATGCAAAGAATGAGAGGGACCGGAGGAGGGGATGGACAGAGAGAGCGTGGTGGATGTGGAGGACAGAAAGAGGGAAGGGAAGAGCAGATGGAATGAGAGGTGAGATTGACAGCTAGGAGGGCAAGGAGGTGATGGGCTGAGAGGGGAGGGGGAGATGGAGCAAGAGATGTTTGCATTATATGTGACGATCACGGACATAGGCGAAGCTGGGGGAAAAGGATAGGCTGAGAATATGTATGCATGTCCAGGAACTCCTCCCAAGCCCCTCGACTGAAGTGGACGAAATTTGGCACACAAAGTCCTTGCCTACAGGGGACCAACATAGGGATTTATACGCTCTTTATTGAGTCGTCAGTCTTCTGACTGGTTTGAGGTGACCTGCCACTAATTCCTCTCCTGTGCCAACCTCTTCATCTCAGTGTGGCACTTGAAACTTACATACTGAATCATTTACTGGATGTATTCAAACCTCTGTATCCTTCTACAGTTTTTATCTCTACAGCTCCCTCTAGTACCATTGCAGTTATGTCTTAAAAAATGTCCTACCGTCTTGGCTCTTCTCCTTGTCGGCGTTTTCCATATATTTGTTTCCTCATCGATTCTCCTGAGAACCTCCTCATTCCTTACCTCATGAGTACACTTAATTTTCAACATTCTTCTGTAGCACAACATCTCAAATTCTTTGATTCTCTTCTTTTCTGGGTTTCCCACAGGCCATGTTTCACTACCGTACAATGTTGTGCTCCAATAGTATATTCTAAGCAGAATGAGATTTTCACTCTGCAGCGGAGTGTGCGCTGATATGAAACCTCCTGGCAGATTAAAACTGTGTGCCCGACCGAGACTCGAACTCGGGACCTTTGCCTTTCGCGGGCAAGTGCTCTACCATCTGAGCTACCGAAGCACGACTCACGCCCGGTACTCACAGCTTTACTTCTGCCAGTACCTCGTCTCCTACCTTCCAAACTTTACAGAAGCTCTCCTGCGAACCTTGCAGAACTAGCACTCCTGAAAGAAAGGATATTGCGGAGACATAGCTTAGCCACAGCCTGGGGGATGTTTCCAGAATGAGATTTTCACTCTGCAGCGGAGTGTGCGCTGATATGAAACCTCCTGGCAGATTAAAACTGTGTGCCCGACCGAGACTCGAACTCGGGACTTTTGCCTTTCGCGGGCAAGTGCTCTACCATCTGAGCTACCGAAGCACGACTCACGCCCGGTACTCACAGCTTTACTTCTGCCAGTACCTCGTCTCCTACCTTCCAAACTTTACAGAAGCTCTCCTGCGAACCTTGCAGAACTAGCACTCCTGAAAGAAAGGATATTGCGGAGACATGGCTTAGCCACAGCCTGGGGGATGTTTCCAGAATGAGATTTTCACTCTGCAGCGGAGTGTGCGCTGATATGAAACCTCCTGGCAGATTAAAACTGTGTGTTCGAGTCTCGGTCGGGCACACAGTTTTAATCTGCCAGGAGGTTTTATATTCTAAGCAATTTCTTCCTCAAATTAAGGCCTTTGTTTGATACTAGTACACTTCTCATGGCCAGGAATTCCCTTTTTGCCAGCGCTAGACTGCTCTTTATATCCTCTCTGGTCTGTCTGTCATGGGATGTTTTGCTGCCTAGGTAGCAGAATTTATCGACTTCATCTAGTTCGCGATCACCACTCCTGATGCTAAGTTTCTCGCTGTTCTCATTTTTGCCATTTATCGTTGCTTTCATCTTTCTTCCATTTACTCTCAATCTATATTCTGTACTAATAAGACTGCTCATTCCATGCAGCAGATCCTGTAATTCCTCTTCACTTTGACTGAGGATTGCAATGTGAATCTCATTGATATCCCTTCACCTTAAATATGAATCCCGCTCTTGAATCTTTGTTTTATTTCCGTCACTGCTTCTTCGATGTGTAGACTGAACAGTAGGGGTGAAAGAGTACATCCATGTCTCACGCCCTTTTTCATCTGTGCACTTCGTTCTTGGTCTCCTATCTTTATTGTTCCCTCTTGGCTCTTGTAGGTGTTTTGTATTACCCATCTTCCTCCACAGCTTACTCCTATTTTTCTCAGAATTTCTGTCATGTTGCATTTATTGACAGTGTCGAACGCTTTTTCCAGCTTGACAAATCCCACGAACTTGTCTCGGTTTTTGTTTAGTCTGCTTCCCTTGTCAACTTCAATGTCAGAACAGCCTCTCTGGTGCCTTTACCTTTCTTAAAGTCAAACTCATCGCCATCTAACACATCCTCAATTTTCTTTGTCCATTCTTCTGTATGTTACTCTTGTCAGAAACTTGGATGCATGAGCTGTTAAGCTGATTGTGCTATAATTTTCGCAGGAGGCGGTTTTTGCAATCTTCGTAACTGTGTGGATGATGTTTATTCGAAAGTCAGTCTCATAGATGCTACACACGAAAGTAAGTAGTCATTTTGTTGTCACTTCCCTAATTGTTTTAGAAATTCTGCTGGAATTTTATCTATTCCTTCTGCGTTATTTGATCTTAAGTCTCCCAACGCTCTATTAAATTCTGATTCTAATACTGGATCCCGCATCTCTTCTAAATCGACTCTTGTTTCTTCTTCTATCAAGTCACAAGATAAGTCTCCCCCCTAACAGAGGTCTTCAGTGAACTCTTTCCACCTATCCACTCTCTCCTCTACACCTTACAATGGCATTCCCTCCTATTGGACTCTTAGTGTCACCGCTGTTTATTTTAATTTCACCGAAGACTGTTTTGAATTTTCTATGTGCTGAGTCAGGCCTTCCGACAATGATTTCTTTTTCGGTTTCTTAACATTTTTCATGCAACCATTTAGCATTAGCTTCTCCGCACTTGTGATTTATTTCATTCCTAAGTGACTTTTCCTAAGTGACTTATTTCTGTATTCCTGAATTTCCCTGAACATTTTTGTTCTTTCTTCTTTCATCGGTCAAGTGAAGTATTTCTTTTGTTACCCGCAGTTTCTTCGCAGTCACCTTCTTTGTATCTATGTTTTTCTTTCGAGTATCTGTGATTGGCGTTTTTAGAGATGTCCATTCCTCTGAACAGACCACTGGGCTATTCGTTATCGGAGTATCTACAGCCTCAGAGAACACCAAGTGCACCTCTTCATTCCTTAGGACTTCCGTACCCCACTTCTTTGCGCACTGATACTTCCTGTCTAGGTTCTCAAACTTCAGCCTACTTTTCATCACTACTAAACTGAGATCTGAGTCTATGTGTGCTCCTGGGTACGTCTTACAGTCCAGCATTCGATTTCGGAATATCTGCCTGACCATGACGTAGTCTGAAATCTTCTTGTATCCCCCGACCTTCTCCACATACAGCTCCTCCTTTTGTGATCCCTGAACTTTGGCGGCCGATGGATTAATGTGTGATGCGCAGCCCAGTTCCACCGCGCAGTTGGCAAGGACAGTAAACGGGGGAGACATTCCGTGTACTCAGATGGACAATAACTATACCTCGCAGACAGGTGCGCGAGCAATACGTGCAGATGTCAGCATTTGAGAGAGAACATGTGGTTGAGCTCAAAGAAGGCTGTTGGAGTGATCGACGAATCGCTGGACATTTGAACAGGAGCGATATCACTGCTCTACGATGTTTTCAGGAATGGATGAAACATGGCCGAAAACAGCGTCAAGAAATAAGCGGTCGACCGAGAGGGATGACAGAACGTGAGTCATCGTTATCATCAATTCCACGTGCAACTGGCGCTACAGCGACGACGAGGACCACCAACAGGCGGCTAACAGAAAGGAGAGGGCCGACCGTTGACCTCTGTACACCAGGAAGCCAGAAGTGGGGATCGAAGTCACTTACATTTTCAATGTCTCATAAACTACTTAGTTGCGGATGTGAGATGTGTAGTATAATCTGTTTATTTGTTTATCGTTCAATTGTCGCAACTACGTCACAACCTGTGACCTCCTTTTTCCGGAAAACGCAAGCGTGGCTAGTTTAAATCCTTAACGAGTTGTTTTAGAGTGATATCCAGATCAGCAGTTTGTAGCTCGTCAAAATCGATGGGATACAGGAATGCCCTGTCCTGGAGAATTTGTTCAGTTACAGTGGCAAGTCCTGCCAGAGTATCTGCAGCGGCAGGTGCGCGGCGTGCTCGGGGCCCCTTTAGGCTCACTGTCGCCGTAGGAGGACGACGCATTTAATTTGGTATGTTTTAAAATGCTCTGTTTACCTGTCCTAGGCAGCCTCGACTGTTCTCCTCGATTCGTCCGTCATGTGCTATTTTGCTACCGAGGCAGCAGAAGTCTTCCACTTCGTCTACTGTATGGTCCCTAATTTCGACGTTATGTTTAGCGCTGTTCTCATTTTTGTTACTTATCTACTAGATTTTTGTCGTTCTTTGGTTTATTCCCACATCATGTGCTCAGTAGCTTGTTCATTTCGTGGAAGAGGTCTTATACATTACCATGTGTGGCGGAAAACAAGCGTTGCGAAACAATCAAAATTTGAAATAAAACGAGCAGTAACAACAATGAGGTATCAGTACAGAATTTAAAATTTTGAAATTTCCAGGAACGTATATGTACGTAAGAGTCTTAAATCGCCTTAAATCGCGTAAGGAATTATCTGCATTAACCGGCCAAGATCACAATTGTATCACTAGAAGTAATAATAATTTTGATAGGCTGTATATCAGAAAAGAGCGCTGTAAAACCTAAACCAATCTTCAGCGCATTTCCTGCAGAAATAAAGAACGTAAAAATATCAGGAACGTTTAAGAAAACGTTAATAAAGATGCTAATATCTAGTAGTTTTTATAGCATCGAGGAGTATGTAAATGATCCATGTTGACGCACGCCTGCTGCTTTGCTCAACAACACATGTGATGTGTTTTACTATGTGTTTCACATAAAGACTTTTTCTGCTGCTCTGTTTTGATTATTTTAGGCAGTCGGGCACAAAGAAAGCTACTGAAGCGAGGTTGGTGAAGATCAGTAATAAAGACATGTGTGAATTTTCGTGTGAAGTGGAGTGAGAGGAGTATGTAACTGTTGTGCAGCCATGGCTCTAGAAGTGGACGTACAGAACTCAAGATTTTCAGTATTTGTACATCATGCTACATTATCTATATTCTGCACACCTCTTTCTAAGATCTAGTCCTTATCATTATACACAGTGATCAAAGGATGAATAAGTATTATTATTTAATCCTTAATTTTAATAGCCCTTCTGAACCTTTCTTTTTATTTCATTGTTTCTTTCACATATAGGTTGTATAGCAAAGGAGAAGATGGCGTCTTATGTTCTCTTTTATCTCTAGCTCTTTCATTACTTATTTTTGGTTCTTGTAGGTACTGTGTATTACCCCCGTTTTTCTATAGCGTTTAGGTACTAATTTGACTGACGATTTCAAGCTTATTACTCAACTTGATGTAGTGGAACATTTTTAACAGGTCAGAAAATCATACGAAAATTGTCTTCCATGTATTCATAAGCCGAAAGGATCAGATCTGCCTCTCTGGTGCCTCTACCTTGTCCTCCCACCACGCATACTAGATGCTCATGCGACCTTCAGTTACAGGTAGGTGGAACAGCGAAATTAACACACTTTGCGAGGTGAAAGGAAGTGTGTGTGTGTGTGTGTGTGTGTGTGTGTGTGTGTGTGTGTGTGTGTGTTGGGTAATATCTTAAGCTAATCTCAACAAGAGTATGGCAGACAGAACCAAATGAAAAAATAGTCCAGAAAATCCCTATATGCTGGTGAACGACAGCATCACGAAGATGCTGAATAAAGGATAATTAGCGATAATGACAAGAAAACCGTGATCTGCCCCACAAGACGTATGGTCTGCCCGGTCCGTTGGTTTGACGCATGGTGCCTGACAGGATGTAGAAGCTGTAGGAGACTAAGACTGACAGATGACGACGTCTCTACGTATTGAAAGATAGAATAGGTGTAGACAGTGGAAAGCAAATGAGTCTAAAGTTGTCTCCACACTTCCTAAATCGTCACAACAATAATATAAATGTAAGATCTCCACCTAGAAGTGAGTATTTAGCTCATTGATGTTAATTACCAGAGCTGTAGTTACATTAATTTGTAATGCAGAATAGTTACGACACAGATTATGTGTGTAAAGTGGTTTCGTAGTTACGAGGGGCGGTCGGTACGTAATGTAACACATTTTATTTCCTGAAAGCATGTTGGTTTTATTCAGGATTCCAATACACCATATTGTTTCTCACTCTTTTGCTTACAAAACCCTATTTTTCAACATGAGCTCTGATCAATGGACGGGCTTACGTCACCATACTGGCAGGACCTGTGTGGCCACACGTTACCACTCTACCGGCTGACGTCGGAGCCAGCGGCTCGCTACAGTAGTGACCTCTCCATCGTCCACGTTCTGCTTCACGCGGAGCGCCTCCTCCATTGGGCCAAACAGGTGGAAGTCAGAAGGTGCGAGATCCAGGCCGTAGGGTGGACGACGAAGAACAGTTTTGTGCGCAATTTGTGTGAGGCCCTGTGTTGTCATGCAGAAGGAGAAGCCCGTGTCTGATTGTGATCCATCGATCACCTCGAATGAGAGTGTCCTCGCGTTCCAACGTTGCTGGAGTCACAGCTGTGTGTGGCCAGCCGGCGTGTGGGAGATGGGACAACTTCGCGCGAGCTTGTTGCGCTGATGGAAGACGCCTCATCGTGCTTTTGTTGAGTACCAGGTCTTCATAGACATTCTGGAAGCGTCTGTAAATATCTGCGATGCTTTGGTTTCCCCGCCAAAAGAACCTCAGTGACTGCTCTTTGTTTGGAACGCACCTCTGTTACAGACGCCATTTTGTAGGCTACATTTAGCGTCGCCACCTATCGGCACTTAATGAATGTGTAGGGGAATATTCCACGATGTCCAACAACAAATTCCACATTTTTTCAACCGAAATTGGGCGAGAAAACGAATGTGTTGCGTTACTTATTGAACACCCCTCGTTGTAGTCTGCCCACCTCCTCGCATTATTGATGGATACTCGTCATTTGGCGCTCTAAGCGGCAGAATAAATCTAATAATCGTAACAGCTAACAATAGCAAAGAATGTAAAGTATGAGCCAGAAATTAAGCAATTAAAATAGTAGCTGTTGTTTAGATGGACAATGCGACCCCTCGTAATTCCCAGAGGAGGGTTTATCAATGTACACAGTAATTGTTAAGTAAATATATGTGCGTGTGCGGGGGGATGAACTTACCTTGAGTGTGACGACGGGTCCAGGCTGGACGCGCTCCAGCAGGTCTCCAGTGGGATAGCCGACCACTATGCGGTCGCCGGCGGTGAAGACGGGCGGGTTGTCGTTGACATCTAGGATCTGCAGCAGCACGCTCATGCTGGTGTTGTCGTAGAGCAGATACTCTGGCCTGCACAGGGAAGCAGTCTAGTAGAGAAACCGCCAACGCACACAACAGCACAACAGTCCACAGGAAGCACCTCAGCGCCGTAAAGGTGTTGCCGACTATGGTCTATTCAAAATTAGTGTAGGGCTATTACACTACTGACCATTAAAATTGCTACACCACGAAGATGACGTGCTACAGACGCGAAATTTGACAGGAAGAAGATGCTGTGATATGCAAATGATTAACTTTTCAGAGCAATCACACAAGATTGTCGCCGGTGGCGACACCTAGAACGTGATGGCATGAGGAAAGTTTGCAACCGATTTCTCATACACAAGCAGCAGTTGACTGGTGTTGCCTGGTGAAACGTTGTTGTGATGCCTCGTGTAAGGAGTAGAAATGCGTACCACCACGTTTAGACTTTGATAAAGTCGGATTGTAGCCTACCGCGATTGCAGTTTATCGTATCGCGACATTGCTGTTCGCGATGGTCGAGACCCAATGACTGTTAGCAGAATATGGAATCGGTGGGTTCAGGAGGGTAATACGGAACGTCGTGCTGGATCCAAGCGGCCTCGTATCACTAGCAGTCGACATGACGGGCATCTTATCCGCATGGCTGTAACGGATCGTGCAGCCACGTGTCGATCCCTGAGTCAACAGATGGGGACGTTTGCAAGACAACAACCATCGGCACGAACAGTTCGACGACGTTTGCAACAGCATGGACTATCAGCTCGGAGACCGTGACTGCGGTTACCCTTGACGCTGCATCACAGACAGGAGCGCCTGTGATGGTGTACTCAACGACGAACCTGGGTGCACGAATGGCAAAACGTCATTTTTTCGGATGAATCCAGGTTCTGTTTACAGCATCATGATGGTCGCATCCGTGTTTGGCGACATCGCGGTGAACGCACATTGGAAGCGTATATTCGTCATCGCCATACTGGCGTGTCACCCGGCGTGTTGGTATGGGGTGCCAATGGTCACTTCTTGTTCGCATTGACGGCACTTTGAACAGTGGACGTTACATTTCAGATGTGTTACGACCCGTGGCTCTACCCTTCATTCGATCCCTGCGAATCCCTACATTTCAGCAGGATAATGCGCGACCGCATGTTGCAGGTCCTGTACGGGCCTTTCTGGGTACAGAAAATGTTCGACTGCTGCCCTGGCCAGCACATTCTTCAGATCTCTTACCAATTGAAAACGTCTGGTGAATGGTGGCCGATCAACTGGCTCGTCACAATACGCCAGTCGCTACTCTTGATGAACTGTGGTATTGTCTTGAAGCTGCATGGGCAGCAGTACCTGTACACGCCATCCAAGCTGAGTTTGACTCAATGCCCAGGCGTATCAAGGCCGTTATTACTGCTAGAGGTGGTTGTTCTAGATACTGATTTCGCAGGATGTATGCATCCAAATTGCGTGAAAATGTAATCACATGTCAGTTCTAGTATAATATATTTGTCCAATGAATACCCGTTTATCATCTGCACTTGTTCTTGGTGCAGCAATTTTAATGGACAGTAGTGTACTTCTCTAGGCACACGTGTAGGCACGAAGCCGAGTTGGACATCCCATACAAAACCTCCTCATCACATTTATGTGCAGACTGAAGCGACGAATGTAGATTTGTACCCGCGCCTGCCACTCATTAGGCGGAAGCGCTAACCACAATGCCACCCTGGCACAATGACTTTGCACAACTGCACGGACTATCCAGCATTCCTGCCTCCTCAGTCCAACTTTCCATTCACGCCTCAGCCCACTTGGTACTCCCCCTAGAATTTGGATTGAGGAGGGGGGACTGCTACGGTAGTCCGTGCAGTCGTGCAGAGCCACTAAGCCAGGATGGTGCAGTGGTTGGCGCATCTGCCTAGTGAGTGCGAGACCCGGGTTCGAATCCTGGACTTGGTAGAAATTTTCATTTGTCACTTCAGTCTGCGAATACATGTCACAGATGTTTGAGACCTGAAAGGACTACGGGAAACCTATTGTTTCATTTGACACACTCATTTTATTACATTTAATTCAGCTCGCGAAGTATTCGGTGCACAAGATGGAACTGGCATACGGGTCTTCTGGAGGAGCTGCACTGTGTTTTGCAACGTAGGAGGGGTCATATTTGGCGGGTGGTGTGGGGAGGGGGGGGGGGGAGAGGAAGGAAGCTTTGGTTTTTAAATGTTCTGCTGTTTTTGCTGTCTGCTTAATGAAAAAAGTAAATGGCTGATGGAGTAGTTAATCAGTGCCGCTTCCACGAAACTGCAACTCGTGAGTCTTCACATGTACCAGCGGAAAAGTTTAGTAAAATAACAAAAACACTGTCCATAAGATTTGCCAGTGTGTGGTTGGGTTTCAGAGTATTGGCTTCGTCACTGTCCAGGGGCCAATAAACACATCTGTTGCATTTAACGCTAAATGAAAGCAGTCACAAGGTCATTACTCATGCAGGCAGGAATTAGCAGTGAAATAATGTTCACTTCTCAGTTTTTTCAGACTTAATTTCTTCTAGAAAACGAAACTGAATATCCTTCATTACTACTCACAGCATTTTATTATTAAAATAACACATGTCAGTAGGAGAACGTAAGTACGTCAACCAGCATCACGTGTTCGTTTGACCTTTAGGAAATCCACGAAAATTATTCAAAGTCTTTCTCCACACTTCTAAACTGAAGTCTCTGTTATGTGTAACTAACCATATTTTTAAACGCAGAACAGTTCATTGTTGCCTACCCAAAATCTGTCAGAGTCCAAACGCTGAACAATGTTTCAAAACCTCTTTGATATTCACGAGCCCAACTAAATGCTTAGAAAATATTTCGGTTACCCACACGAGGCTACTTCCACACTGGCCGACCCGGCTGACACTATAGTGACAGGACTCACGGCCGCGCCTGTTGTTGGTTTTTCATAGGCATTTCAGGGCGTACAGTCTCAGTTTTCATTTTAGCTTTGCATCTACATGATTACTCTGCAATTCACATTTAAGTGCTTGGCAGAGGGTTCATCGAACCACAGTCATACTATCTCTCTACCATTCCACTCCCGAACAGCGCGCGGGAAAAACGAACACCTAAACCTTTCTGTTCGAGCTCTGATTTCTCTTATTTTATTTTGATGATCATTCCTACCTATGTAGGTTGGGCTCAACAAAATATTTTCGCATTCGGAAGAGAAAGTTGGTGACTGAAATTTCGTAAATAGATTTCGCCGCGACGAAAAACGTCTTTGGTTTAATGACTTCCATCCCAACTCGCGTATCATATCTGCCACACTCTCTCCCCTATTACGTGATAATACAAAACGAGCTGCCCTTTTTTGCACCCTTTCGATGTCCTCCGTCAATCCCAACTGGTAAGGATCCCACACCGCGCAGCAATATTCTAACAGAGGACGAACGAGTGTAGTGTAAGCTGTCTCTTTAGTGGACTTGTTGCATCTTCTAAGTGTCTTGCCAATGAAACGCAACCTTAGTCTCGCCTTCCCGACAATATTATCTATGTGGTCTTTCCAACTGAAGTTGTTCGTAATTTTAACACCCACGTACTTAGTTGAATTGACAGCTTTGAGAATTGTACTATTTATCGAGTAATCGAATTCCAACGGATTTCTTTTGGAACTCATGTGAATCACCTCACACTTTTTCTTATTTAGCGTCAACTGCCACCTGCCACACCATACAGCAATCTTTTCTAAACCACTTTGCAACTGATACTGGTCTTCGGATGACCTTACTAGACGGTAAATTACAGCATCATCTGCGAACAACCTAATAGAACTGCTCACATTGTCACCCAGGTCATTTATACAGATCAGGAACAGCAGAGGTCCCAGGACGCTTCCCTGGGGAACACCTGATATCACTTCAGTTTAACTCGATGATTTGCCGTCTATTACTACGAACTGCGACCTTCCTGACAGCAAATCACGAATCCAGTCGCACAACTGAGACGATAACTCATAGGCCCGCAGCTTGATTAGAAGTCGCTTGTGAGGAACGGTGTCAAAAGCTTTCCGGAAATTTATTTTTACGACACATTTGTACTTGCATGGCGTATATGGGAAGAATATGCGATGACAAAGCAACTTCTATTTTGGAAAATATGGTTCTGTGAGTACTGTATGGTTTACCTTACATCGACGACGCAAAAAATTATGAACACTGCCCACCGCGAGACAGAGTACCACCTGGTGACATTACGAGCACGTGGCGTGGTAAGGAAAATATTTAAGCAGAGCAGAGACGAATGGGGACTCCTTCTAGTGGCGATACATACGATGCGCAATTGGGAAAATACACTGATGTAAGTGACTTTGACAAGGGATATGTTGTTATGGCCAAGCACCTGGGAACGAGCATCTCGGAAACGGAGAAGCTTGTACACTCTTCACGTGCTACTGTCGTGAACATCTGTGAAAATCAGTTGAAGGACGCCGAAACAATTAGTAAGCGGAAATGTGTTGGACGTCTGCACCTCGTCACAGAACGCTGAAGTCGAAGGCTTGTCCGCTCTGCAAAGCAGGGTAGGCGGCTATGTGTGGCAGGTCTGACAAGAGACTACAGTGCTGGTGCACACACAGGTATTTTGAGGCACGCCGTTCAGCGTATTTCATTGATCACAAGGCTCTGCAGGAGATGAGCACTACTTATTGCCATGTTGATCCAACGACTTCGTCAGTTACGACTGCAGTGGGCATGAGACGATCGAGTTTGGATCGTGGTCCAATGGAAACGTGTCACATGGTCGGGTGAATCATTTTTATTTTTTATTTTATTTTTATATCTGATCGATGGCCGTGTCCAGATGTGCAGCTGCTCGAAACATACCCTATGCCACGGCTGTAGGCTGCTGGAGGCAGTGCAGTGTTATATTGTGGGTGATATTCACCTGGGCTTCCAAGGCACCTGTACTAGTATTTCAAGGCACAATGTCAGCTGTAGATTACGTGAACATTATTGCTGACCACCTGAATGCATTTATGCTTGGTGTCTTCCCTGATGGTGGCAGCATTTTCGAGCAGGATAAGTATCCATATTGTAAGGCCCCAGTCATGCTACACTCGTTTCAGGAGCACGATAGCGAATTCATGTTGATGTCCTATCCATCTAATGTGCCTGGCCTCAACCCGATGGGACACATCTGGAAAGCCATTTGGCACCAGCTCCGCGCTCAGAAACCACCGGCCTGTGCTTTGCAGTATCTGTGTGGTGTTTGCAGAGACATCTGTTGCCATATACCTCCAGAAACGTACCGTGGACTTCGCTGCATTGCGTTCCAAAATAGGACCAAAAAACTATTAGGCAAGTGGTCACAATGTTTTGGCTTAACAGTGTATATTATTCAAGCTTAGTCCACCCCCTTAGCTGAGTGGTCAGTACGTCTGAGTGCCATTTAATGGGCCCAGGTTCGATTCCCGCTCTGGGACTGGGTGTTGTGTTGTCCCCATCATCATTTCATCATCATCGACACGCAAGTCGCCCAATGCTGCGTCAACTAAAAAGAGTTGCAACCCGACAGCTGAACTTCCACAGGTGGGGTCTACCGGCCATCAATGCCATGCGTTCAGTTCATTTCGCTTCATTTCAAGCAAATGTTTAATACGGGTATTTTTTCAAATGATACCTCGCTTATGTCTCCTGTGAACGTGCTGGACACAATAATTCATTACGCAGTACTGATTCTTCAGCAACTTGTGGCTTTGTAGTCTTTAGGTATGAAAATCTTCAAACATTGATCTCACACAAATGCATTTTTTTACAGATCAATGAGTTTCATAGGTTGCAGAGCAGATATATCTCCGTATTTTGAAATTGTAATACTCAGCTTTAATTATTCAGGAAGGCCACTTCGCACGTGAACCTTGTGAAGCCCTGATCTCTGCTGATCTCATACTGCTGTCAGAACGATGCTGTTATTTTGAACGTGTGGTTTGGAGCTTGTGGACGCGGTCTTCATGCTGCACTATGTCGATGGTCTTTAGAATGTCTAGATACAGGAACAGTGTCGTTGTGGAGATGCCACTGGTTCTTTATAATATATTTTTCGTAATGTTCTGAATCAGTGCAGCAGCACACATCTTTGATTTTTCAAATCTGTGTTTGCTAAATATTTCGCTTGCTGTTGAGCTTCTCTGTTTTGATAAATATTTCAGTTTATCAATACGCTTTGCAATCTTTCTTTTCCTTACTGTAAATGTATAACTGTACTACTAGTAAGAGATAAATAGGTGAACGTCAATACTGACAGTGCAGCAATGAATGTCATACCTTATGAGCCAGAAAGAGTAGGATATAGAGTAATGGCTGAGAGAGAAAGAGAGCGAGAGTGAAAGCTGTCTTTTATGTTTAATGTGCTATGTGATCGTCATAATTTAAAAATATTGTGTCATATTTTAAAATATACTGTGCAAGTTTTATGGGCGCACTCCCCCAGGCCTTTGGACTTAAGTGGGCCATATTCCACATACAAACTCCTCATAACAAGAGAATGAACACTGACATGCGTGTTTTTTAAGCACCAGTCGTGTAGGCTGCTCTGCTTGACAGGTGTGTTGTGTGGGAATATTACAAACCTGCCTTATCAACATGATTTGAAAGACAATACACACATCAGGGGCAAGAAACAGGTTTCCAGACCCTGACCTATAGGCTACCCAGCATAGCAGGTTTGTTGTGTTGGAGACCTGCTTTGCATGGCAGCCTACATGTCATGGCAAAAAAAAAAAAAAAACCACGTCCAAGCCCTTGGCACACAGGATGTGCTGTACAAGAGGCATGTTATTATTGTATTACCAGCCTGTTTCATCAACCTCTTCTGCAGGGGCTACACATGCGGATGGGCATGCGTGGGAAAAGGTTGACATGGATAGATATAGATGAAGACAGGGAGAGAGAGAGAGAGAGAGAGAGAGAGAGAGAGAGAGAGAGAGAGGGGGGGGGGGGCAGGGCAGGACAGATGAATAGGAACAGAGGGGCAGGACATGATGGATAGGGACAGATGGGGCAGGAGGAGGTGGATAAGGAGAGAGGGTACAGGAGGGGATGGATAGGGAGACAGGGCAAAGGAAGGGTGATAGAGAGGGGGAGGAGATAGATAAAGAGACAGAAGGTGGAGGAGATGGACAGAAAGAGGGGAGGGAAGAGGAGATGGGCTAAGAGGTGGGAGGAGTAGATGGAAAGAGAGGAGATGGGCTAAGAGGTGGGAGGAGTAGATGGACAGAGAGGAGATGGGCAGAGAGGGGGGGGAGGAGATGGACCAAGAGGTGTGTCCATTGCATGTGTGTGGAGGAGAATCCGCTGGTAAAAGGTTAATATACTATAAAAATGCATGGATATATGGTACAAATCTCATCCTGACCCACTGGATCGATTTCAATGTACACATCTCCTCCTGAACCACTGGATCGATTTCAATCAAGCTTGGTAGACATGCTACTTACGATGGAAATGCAATATTATAACATTGTACGGCAAATAGTTTGGGAGATTCTTGAAAAACTGAGATTTGTGAAAAACTGAAGCTTCATGGATGACATTTTAATTGATTTCTTTTTTACTGCTAATTCTATTCGCAATACACCTCTCAACAGAGAGTATCCACATGCACCAATGCACCTCCAAGATAATATCATTGTTCGACACATAGTTCAGGAGTTATAACGATATAAACATCGAGCCTCGTAAAAACAAAACTGCAGGGCAAAATTCGCTAGAGATACAGACGAAATATGTGTACCAAGTATCTGTGTGAAATATGTTAAATATAAGTGAAATACGTGTGACATGTGCAGTCATGTGTGAAGCAAGAGGTGAAAACCTCCTCCTAAACCCCTGGATAATATCTGGGAGTATGCGTGCGGAACGATTTGAAGTGGAATGATCACATAAAATTAATTGTTGGTAAGGCGGGTACCAGGTTGAGATTCATTGGGAGAGTCCTTAGAAAATGTAGTCCATCAACAAAGGAGGTGGCTTACAAAACACTCGTTCGACCTATACTTGAGTATTGCTCATCAGTGTGGGATCCGTACCAGGTCGGGTTGACTGAGGAGATAGAGAAGATCCAAAAAAGAGCGGCGCGTTTTGTCACAGGGTTATTTGGTAAGCGTGATAGCGTTACGGAGATGTTTAGCAAACTCAAGTGACAGACTCTGCAAGAGAGGCGCTCTGCATCGCGGTGTAGCTTGCTGTCCAGGTTTCGAGAGGGTGCGTTTCTGGATGAGGTATCGAACATATTGCTTCCGCCTACTTTTACCTCTCGAGGAGATCACGAATGTAAAATTAGAGAGATTCGAGCGCGCACGGAGGCTCTCAGACAGTCGTTCTTCCCGCGAACAATACGCGACTGGAACAGAAAAGGGAGGCAATAACAGTGCCACGTAAATTGCCCTCCGCCACACGCCGTTGGGTGGCTTGCGGAGTATAAATGTAGATGTAGATGTAGATCGATATCAACCAAAGTTGGTACACGTATTATTTACTATGTGGAAAGAAATACTGTGGGGGTAGGAACCATCAATCTCCTATAGGGGTGGAGGTGATAGCGTGTTGATCGAGAGAGAAGGAGGATGAGAAGGAGACGAACAGGGGGCAGGGGGAAGGGGGGAGGAAGAGATGTGCAGAGATAGGAGGAAGGAGAAGATGGACAGAGATAGGAAAGACGAGGAGAATGGACGGAAAGAGGGGCAATAAGATATGGACAGAAAGAGGGGGTTATAGGATATCGACAAAGAGAGAGGGAGATTTGAGTAAGTACATAGCAGCACAAAGCCGGGTACTCATCTAGTATTATTTTATATTGAAATACTCGTGCCTTTGCGTGTATCATTAATGCATCTGGCTTTCAGCCACTCACGGCGCAGCGAGTATACGGTTCTCTACCATTGGCGGAAGATATAAACGGAATGATATGTAGGAGTCAGATTGTCAAATGGCGAAATGTGTTTACTTTTGGAACTTGCCATGTGTCAGTGGGTTCAGGTTGATGAGTGACCTCATACCAAAGTCTATTTCATTAATTCAGGTGACTGTTGCCACGAGAGTGTGTGTTTACATTAAACAAATTTCTAAATTATTTAATTTCTTTCAAAATATTCATTTATCTTACTTAAACTGCGTTGGGAGTTATCACACTAATGTGGCAGATCGTTACAATTCAATAACGACTGCCTTAAATTTAAGTTTCGAGTTGCATGTTATCACCAAAATTTTGGCGACATGGTAAATATTATATACATTGCTGCTCATCAAAACTGCAGATAAACTATTTGATATGAGGTGCGAAAAAACCCTAGGTATGCAAATGATCAGCATTTCGGTGAAATTCCACAAAATAGGATGAGTAACGTCATCTACATATGGCTCTGAGCACTATGGGACTTCTGAGGTCATCAGTCCCCTAGAACTTAGAACTACTTAAACCTAACTAACCTAAGGACATCACACACATCCATGCCCGAGGCAGGATTCGAACCTGCGACCGTAGTGGTCGCGCGGTTCCAGACTGAAGCGCCTAGAACCGCTCGGCCACACAGACCGGCTAACGTCATCTACATTCTGTGTATAAAGAAAGATTATGTAGTACGTTTCTCATTCAGAAACAGCATATGAATGTTAGTTATTTGCGAGGAGATTGTGTCGTGCCTGGTTTGAGAGAGAAAACATCTACCACCACTTGGAATTCGACAGTGGTGTGGCCTAGCCAGAAATAATACCCGTCACATTGCGGCTGGCATAGGCCACGACTATGGTACAAGTATGAAATTGATGGGTTGAGGAAGGAAAAACCAACTGATACAAAATCTCAAGGGCCCCAATCAACTAGCACCCAAGAGGATAAACATGTTTGTTCGACCAAGCAGGATCGAGCAGCGACATCATGTAGCTTGAGGCAATTAACAGAATAGCTTGCAGCAAGACATACTACCATGCAGTCGACTCAACGACGTTTAGAGCCCAACGGACTATCAGTGCATTCACAGTGACACATACAGAGAGAGAATTGTACACACAGACGACTCGCTGTACTTAATACATAATCGCAAAGGACGCTTCCATTTGTGTAGGTTCCATCATCATCATCATAATCATCATACTGAGGCGATGGAATGGGATGCCACTGGGTACACAAAACCATCACCTTTGCGTCACATAACCGGTAATTTGGAGAGCAGCCGTTACGTTTCTGAGGTGTTAAGCGCTGTCCCTTTTTTTCAAGGCCTCTGAATCTTTGAGCGAGATAACACAACACCGCTTATCATGCATGCTGCCCCAACCGACGTCGGTAACAAGGTGCGGTAGTGTAATCCTGGCCAGCATCTTCTCCAGCCCTCTTATCAACTGAAAGGATGTGGTCTTGCATTGCGGAAGGACTGGCACACCTCCATTCCCCAACTACGGTACTGCAATTGATGAACTTGTAACAGCAATATATTTTGCCTATTATCTGATGTTACTGCCGCCATAATTTAATATAGATTAGATTTTGTATACTTTGACTTTATAACAAATGATTAACTGTTAATATTTATGCAACATGTACTTAATCATTTGTTTCATTGCAAATATGTGCCTAACAAATTATTTTCGTTATTAATGTTTGTAAATAACTGATCTGTTCCTGAGAGAATGATTTTCTAATAAATTCCTGTACGTGGGTCTTCAACCAGAGAAGTAGGAAATGTACTAACTCCTATAGTTTGGAGCCTTTGTCTTGCCTTGGCACGCAACGCGCAAAGGGACTATCGGCCAGTGGCAGTCAGTCGTTCGTGGACATCGGTGCAGTCCGGCCGACGGCTGCTGAGCACAACAGGCCAACAATTTCCTGCAGTAAAGTATTGCATGAAAACGTCGATCTGTTACATTTTCAGTAGAAAGTGGTCTCAAGTATGCTATTGCCTCACGTGCAAGATTTTTTCGAGACTAAATCTATATCGAAACTGGTCGCACAACAATTCCAGCATGCATTGTGGCCAAGGAACGCAACAAGGCGAGCAGCAGGTACACGTTTAATATGGTATTTTAAAGTACCATACTGTGTTAACTGCTCGCTGCTTATTCGTTGTTAATCGAAGATGATGATGATGATGTTTGGTCTGTGGGGCGCTCAAATGCGCGGTTATCAGCGCCACTTTCATGAATGATGATGACATGATGTGGACAACACAAACACCCAGTCATCTCGAGGCAGGTGAAAATCCCTGACCGCGCCGGGAATCAAAGCCGTATCCAGAGCTCGGGAAGCGAGAACGCGACTTTGAGACCACGAGCTGCGGACGTTAATGGAAGAGTAGTTATAGGCAACACAAACGTTTGTGCAGTAATGCTAATATGATGTAACAGAAGTATAAATGAAATGCCTTCAGCATAGAGAATAAGTGATTATTTAGTTTTTACTGTTAACTGATGTTTTTTATACTGAAAAATAACTAAATGACTCGTAGATAAAAAAAACAAAGTTTTACTGATTTATTGTAATCCTAGCTTTGCCGTAGTTCACTGTTAATTTTACTTTTAGGATCTTCCAAGGTTTACAAAAAACAACAAATTTACAGTTATTCTAATTTCTTTTTGAATATTTCAGTAACGTGTTATGCAAAAATAGAAAAACACAATTGTGCTTGCTTACTTCATTGTTTGTTGTTCTGGGTCTAGTTGTCTTGATATTAACTATTTATTGCGCAGAGCTAATGAGTGTGCAGTGTTAGGAAAGAGAAACTAGCTGACGCGATTGTGTAGGCACGGCATGGCAAACGAAAGCTAAAATCTCGTTCACAAAAATAACAAAGGTACCCGCGTTACATTTGGCTTCCTGATGAAACATTAAATTTTAAATTAAAATTTAAAAAAATCAAAGTAAAAATTCAGTGCTTTCGGTTACAGGGTGTCCACCAAAGGCCTTCCCCGCTTTAAAATAACAAGGAAACAAAGATCGATAGGAGAATGCAACAAACTGCTTCATTTGTGAACCACTTGTAACCAACATCAAGTCCCTCCTTACCAATCGCTGTGAGAATCTGTTTTGCAAAGTGAGCCCTTTGCGCACAGCGGTCACGGTAATGAACTGGCGGCTTTTTATTTTGAATGGCGATGCTTGTACACTGTTTCTCTGTATTGCGAGTCCGCCCCTGATAGATGAGTGGTCAGGGCGACGGAATGTCAATCCTAAGGGCCCGGTTCGATTCCCGGCTGAGTCGGAGATTTTTCTTTGCTCAGGGACTGGGTGTTGTGTTGTCCTTATCATAATTTCATCCCCATCGACATGCAAGTCACCGAAGTGGCGTCAAATCGAAAGACTTGCACCAGGCGAACGGTCTACTGTGCGGAAAGCCCTAGCCACACGACATTTCAATTTTCCACTGTTGTACGCGTGCTGAAACGCTTCAAACCAGTCTCTGCTGCAGTTCTCAGAAAACGGATTTCTTCGGATGTTGCTGAATAATCCCAGAAACTGTAACGACAGTTTCAGGATTGACCTGCGGTCGACATTCCCCGCCAAATCATCGGCCACACTTTCCGTTCGAATTTGGGGAAGAGCTTGCAAATGGTTTTCTCTGTGGGTCCCATTGGCATATTAAACGACTGCGCCATGTTGCAGTAATACTGTTTTCTAACCCATGAGATCCCAGTACCAGAAACACATGTTGATCAACTGAATACGTAATTTGAACCTCTTCCTTCGGTCGCTAGCGTTCTTTCACATTTCAGCGGTGGAGCTGATCGCTCTGGGCCTTTGTTACATTTTCCTATCGAGCTTTGTTTTCATCATATATATTATTTCTCAAGTCAATATCTCTTTTTTCAATACATACTAATCGTACAGGGATGAATGAGGTATCGTTAGAAAGGCATTTTAACAGTTTTCTGTCACTGCATACCGGTTTTGCTCCAAAATTTTCTATTTGTGTAAAACTTTACCATTAAATAGACTTTAACTATCATAGGCAAAAGGCCATCATAGACGCCGAGCTTCGTGCCTGTATTTTACGAAGCTAACTTATTCAGCACGAATAGCAACCTCCCTTTTCATATTATCTTATTATAAACACCATTTTATTCCTTTTAGAGTAATTATTAATTGCATGATTTTTATACAGCATTGTCATATTTAACAACCATAAACATTGCGATAGCCATTATCTCTGTCTGTCGTACAAGTTGACTTTTCTAAGCGAATGTACTTTCCGAAGCGACAAACATCCTGCGGAAATTTTACATTTATTACATCCGTCAGGATTACCACCACACAAACTTATACTAGAAAAACGCTTGTCATGGTGATTAGCAATCTGAATGCTAAACAGGGCTTAGTCAATGAAGCAGACATGGTTGTATCAAAACTCAATGAATCTACAATTAATGCACGGCTGGCTGACAGCAAGAAAACTGTTACAATAGCACGGGTGAACTTAACACCATCTTAGACAAGCAAGCCTTCTCAATTGACAAGAAAATTGCCTTTAAAATGCATTTGCGGTCACTGTAAACGAATGACAGGGACAAACGCTTCAAAGAACAGGATTGTACTTACCAAATTCAGTCTTTACTCATGAATAATGGTATGTAGTCTTTTCAGGGGTAACTAAACCAACTAACAGTTTTGTATGTCTTGAAGAAAATGGAAAACAAAAAGTACACAAAGATTACATTTTTATGTCAAATATTATGTACATGGAGGTATTGTAACGCACCGTAAAGAAATTTGGTCAGAATTATGTACATGGAACTGTATATTCAAGGACGTATCGTAAAATTCATTATTATTATTTCACGTCGTTTGGTTCATTTTTCAGGGCGATTTCTCTTCATTCGCACAACTACCGCTATTACAATGACTACACTTATTCCAAATACTGTCACTATTTAAAACTATAAAAGCGTACAAGTTTTGCACTGTTCCCCTGGTGAATTTAATTTTAAAATTAGGGCGTTCTTTGTTGTACACATACATATTCTGGCACAGGGCTGACACAGCATGGAATGGCGCACAGGCATCTGTAAGCCGAGCAGTACGATCAACTGGGTTAGAAGTGGGGCTGCTGCCTGAAGGGGCAGATCTGTGTATGTACTAAATTTTTCAACCTGTAAATTCACAAATTACCTACAAATGTAATCATGTATTCTCCCTGCTATGCTGTATACCCTCTCTGTCTTGCTGTTGCAGTTTTAATGACCAACAATGTAGAAACGGTTTTAAGTGGAGGTCTGATTACCACAGCACTGCGCTTTGGCGTGTGTTTCCAGCTGTTTTTTTTTCGGTCATCAGTCTACTGACTGGTTTGATGCGGCCCGCCACGAATTCCTTTCCTGTGCTAACCTCTTCATCTCAGAGTAGCACTTGCAACCTACGTCCTCAATTATTTGCTTGACGTATTCAAATCTCTGTCTTCCTCTACAGTTTTTGCCCTCTACAGCTCCCTCTAGTACCATGGAAGTCATTCCATCATGTCTTAGCAGATGTCCTATCATCCTGTCCCTTCTCCTTATCAGTGTTTTCCACACATTCTTTTCCTCTCCGATTCTGCGTAGAACCTCCTCATTCCTTACATTCGTCTATAGCACCACATCTCAAATGCTTCGATTCTCTTCTGTTCCGGTTTTCCCACAGTCCATGTTTCATTACCATACAATGCTGTACTCCAGACGTACATCCTCAGAAATTTCTTCCTCAAATTAAGGCCGGTATTTGATATTAGTAGACTTCTCTTGGCCAGAAATGCCTTTCTTGCCACAGCTAGTCTGCTTTTGATGTCCTCCTTGCTCCGTCCGTTATTGGTTATTTTACTGCCTAGGTAGCAGAATTCCTTAACTTCATTGACTTCGTGACCATCAATCCTGATGTTAAGTTTCTCGCTGTTCTCATTTCTACTACTTCTCATTACCCTCATCTTTCTCCGATTTACTCTCAAACCATACTGTGTACTCATTAGACTGTTCATTCCGTTCAGCAGATCATTTAATTCTTCTTCACTTTCACTCAGGATAGCAATGTCATCAGCGAATCGTATCATTGATATCCTTTCATCTTGTATTTTAATTCCACTCCTGAACCTTTCTTTTATTTCCATCATTGCTTCCTCGATGTACAGATTGAAGAGTAGGGACGAAAGGCTACAGCCTTGTCTTACACCCTTCTTAATACGAGCATTTCGTTCTTGATCGTCCACTCTTATTATTCCCTCTTGGTTGTTGTACATATTGTATATGACCCGTCTCTCCCTATAGCTTACCCCTACATTTTCAGAATCTCGAACAGTTTGCACCATTTTATATTGTCGAACGCTTTTTCCAAGTCGACAAATCCTATGAAAGTGTCTTGATTTTTCTTTAGCCTTGCTTCCATTATTAGCCGTAACGTCAGAATTGCCTCTCTCGTCTTTTTACTTTTCCTAAAGCCAAACTGATCGTCACCTAGCGCATTCTCAATTTTCTTTTCCATTCTTCTGTATATTATTCTTGTAAGCAGCTTCGATGCATGAGCTGTTAAGCTGATTGTGCGATAATTCTCGCACTTGTCAGCTCTTGCCGTCTTCGGAAATGTGTAGATGATGCTTTTCCGAAAGTCAGATGGTATGTCGCCAGACTCATATATTCTACACAACAACGTGAATAGTCGTTTTGTTGCCACTTCCCCCAATGATTTTAGAAATTCTGATGGAATGTTATCTATCCCTTCTGCCTTATTTAGCCGTAAGTCCTCCAAAGCTCTTTTGAATACCGATTCTAATCAAATGTACAGATATGTGTAATTTTAAAGCCCTGAATTTGTGCCTCTCACCAGTCTGGCTGGTCCTTCGTGTGACGCAGCCGCCGCGACTGCTGCTGCTGCTGCTGCTCTGGTCCAGACTCGCAGGAGACGGACAGCGAGATGAAGAGACTGGTCACGCTCTCGTAGTCCAGGCCGGCCACGTTCATCTCTCCTGTCGCTTCGTCCACTTGCACCCAGCCTGCAACCAGAGTGGCCGATGCACTGAGCTTACTGCAAGCGACAATCACATGCTTACGAAGTTCACTGGGATAAAGTATTAGTCACCCCATCAGAAAAGCACATGTGTCACTTCGGAGCGCAGTAGTTCGTGTGGAAACAGATACCTGGCAGTCGCGTGGCATCCATCCTACGCTGACGTAAGTCACGGCTGTTGCGGGGGACCGATTATTGCAACGAGGCTAATTTATTTCGTAAGCCAACTCGCGACCTGCTCGTCATTTGATAAAGACAGCGCCGAACGTGCAACCATGGTCAAAAACGGGGGGTTCAAAAAAAGGGCTCTGAGCACTATGGGACTTAACTTCTGAGGTCATCAGTCCCCTAGAACTTAGAACTACCTAAACCTAACTAACCTAAGGACATCACACACATCCATGCCCGAGGCAGGATTCGAGCCTGCGACCGTAGCGGTCTCGCGGTTCCAGACTGTAGCGCCTATAACCGCTCGGCTACTCCGGCCGGCTAAAAGCGTGGGGAATTCTGCGTTTAATCGTTGTGTAAAATGCACTCCGAGACAAAAAAGACGCGCCACAAAGAAATTATTCGAGTGGGACGGAAATCAGTAGATGTGATGTACCTGTACAGACGAACGAATGATTACAATTTCAGAAAAATTGGATGATTTACTCCAGAGAAAGACCTTCACACACTGAGGAAATCAATAATTCGTCGGACCACCTTTGGCCCTTACGCAAGCAGTTATTAGGCCTGCCATTGATTGATGGAGTTGTGGCTGTTCTCCCGAGGGATATCGTACATAATTTTTCTAACTAGCACTTTAGATCGTCGTGATTCAGAGCTGGTAGGAGGGGCCTGCTCATTACGCTCCAGATGTTCTCAATTGTTGGATATCTGGCGAGCTTCCTGAGAAAGGTAGGGATTGGCAAGTATAAAGACAAGCAGAAGAAATTTTCACCGCGCGAAATGTAAACCCGTGATAGCTTGCCACGAAGGGCAACAAAACGGCGTGTGCCGTAAGAATACTTCGGATGACAACCGAACGGGTCCTGTTTTGGAAAGCAACGTTACCCTAGACCTTCACTCCTGGTTATTGGGCCATACGGCAAGTGACGTTCAGATTGGTATCCTACCTCTGTCCAGGCTTCTCCAGGCACATCTTCGGCCTGGAATCTCATTGACTGGAACAGAATTGTCTTTAGTAATAAGTCCCGCTTCCAATTGAGCCCCGATGACCAACAAAGACATGTCTGGAGACGCCTTGGACAGCGGTGGTATACCAGCCCGACTGTGGCCCGCCGTAGTGCCCGACAGTGGGGAGTGATTTCTCTTCACGGCAGGACCGCTTTGTTTTTCATCCGCGGTACAGCAAAGCGGTACGTCGACGATGTTCTAGGGTTCGTTTTGTTGCCCTTTATGGGAAGCCATCCTAAGCTTATATTCCAGTAAGTTAATGCCCGTCCGCACAGGGAGAGAGCGTTATAATTCTTTCCTTAGCGCCTGTTAAACGCTACTTTGGGCAGCGAGGGCGCCGGATCCTTTCCCAATTGAGAACGCTTGAAGTATTGTGGGCAGAGCCCTCCAATTGGGTGCGGGTACTGACGATCTAATTCACCAGTTGGACAAAATTTGTCACGATGTTCTTCAGGAGGACATTTAACAACTCCATCAATCGAGGCCAAGCCGAATAAATGGTTGTATAAGGGCCAGATGCGGACCAACGCGTTATTGACTTGCTCATTTTTTGGAGTTATTTCTCTTGAATAAGTCACCCAGTTATTCTGAAACTGTAATGATTTGTTTGTGCATTACATCTACCGATTACCGCCCCATCAGAATAATTCCTCCGTGGTGCGTCGTTTTTTTGGTCTTTGAGCTTATTTCGTAAGCAGCTCGCAACCGGCTTATTGTCTGATAGACGGCTGAGGATGCAACCATGTTCCAAAATGAGGGAAATGCCGGATTTAAACATTGTGTAAAATACGTTGAAGAAAGCGCGATATGTGTCACTTGGTACCGCTGTCAGTCTTCCAACCGGTAACTGGTCACCTACAACGGATACGAGATGGCCGGGCAAGAATGTGGTACGCATCAAAGATCACGTAACCTCAACGGGCGAAGATTAACCACGTATGAAATGTTAAATAATATAAAACAATGCTGTGATATATTGGGCTTCGTCACGCACTAATCAATGCTGTGCCGAATTGGGAACTTTTATGTGGTGCATTAATGTAATTGTTAAAGCAAATGTAACGATAATGAATTTGGATTCTGACGAAGTGTTTAGTAGTTTGCCCGTGGAGTACTGCTTCTGTTCAATGGTCACGGAACATGCTACGGTGAATTAGACTTGAGCTTAATTAGAAACGTTCTTGAAATAGGAGTGAGAGCAGTTTACGCAAATGACAGTCTCTGTACTCGGTGGCAGTGAGATTACTGTTTGAATTTGGCTAAGTTTTCGCATTCTCTCACAGCTAAAAATTTTTCCCTTTGACGTATTGTGATTCCTCAGATATCAGTGAGACAAGTCAGAGCTTATTAACGATTATTAGTATCGAAATAATTACTGGAATTTCAGCAAAAGCTCTGTTTTTGTGCGGTTTCTGTCTGAGTCCGCAACTACATCTCGAAGCTCTCAGGTTCCCTCAGGGCAGTCGGTTCACTGAACGTCTGCTCCCAAAAAACATGAAAGCCTGTAGGACAGGAAAACAACACACTGTGAACAGGTGTGTGTGGTCCAGCCGGTTTTTCGGGGTAACAACAGTAAAGATGGAGACGTGACACAATGGCGGAAACGAGCTAACATGTACGGTCGTGCTCACGACTACGTCACGAATCAAGTTTCTTGATTTGTTGGTGTATCAACGGGGTCCGTCCAACGTGTCGGTAAGTCGGCTGGGACCAAATCCAGCGAATACGGTGGGTGATTGAGGACTGTGATCCATTTGTTGGCCAAAATCTCGTGCACAATCTTCGCTATTTGGGCTACGGTGTCGTCACGGAAGTGCAACCAGAAATCTTCCTCTCGGTATTCGGGTCTAATTCGACGAATTCTCGACTACAAACGCTGGAAGACTCAAAAAACTTGATGTCGCGTCACTGCTCCGCTGCCATTTTCCGACGAGTGTCGCACACGTACCTACTGTAACATTCAGGGCCACGACGTCTGCTGTGTGGCAATGTCAGTGCTTTGACTTCTCACACAGGTGTTGCTGAAATTTCAGGGATAGTACGCCGCACGTCGCCATAAGACGGCACTGCAGGTTGGAATTTGACATAAGCAGTGCTAACGGAACTGGGACACACTGTAGCTTAGTCTCAAGGAATCCTTACGTTTTCGTGTTATGCTTTTTTGGTGAGAATGGAGGAGGGACTGTTCAAGATCATTTCAGCAGTGTCACTGTCCGCAGAACACTGCCTCACGCAGTCGTGATGGCGAGCACCGTCATGCTGATCCAAACTACCGTCATCTCCCAACTGTTGCCCTACTGTGCGCCTAACGCAATGCTGTAAAATGTGTTCGCACCCCTCCGAATTTAGTTTTTGCTTAAGGGGCTCACACGCTAACTAATCACGAAAAACACCCAAATACCGTAAGAAGAGCTAGTCCACACTTCACTGTTGGCGCTCCACATGACGGCAAGTATCGTTTTCCAGGAATTCACCAAATCCAAACCCTACAGTCGCTTTGACAGGTTACAGCGTGACTCATGTCTGCAGTCACTCACTCTTCACACCGCCACGAGCGTCGCTTAACGTTGCCCACAGCACTGCTCGACGTGAAGGCATTGCTAATTAGGCCTATAAAATTTTTTTCGTGATTTTCTTTAGATTTCTATTCTTTTTCTCTCGTTCATATGGGCATTTCTGATTGTGATTATGTAACATTCTACTGTGGTTTTTAAATGTAAAGATGTAATTGTGATTATTTCGTTTACCAATGGATAAATATGTTTCTTGCTTTGTACCAGTGGTGAAGTTTCTAAAGTTCTCCTTTGGAATATTACTAATTGTGAAAAATGCAGTCAATAACATTTATAAAGGTTTATGTAATTTACGATAACGATATAACATCTATAGAGAGGGGACAGCGATAGTGATATCGAGAGTTGAAAGGTTGTTGCGTAGTAGAGGGGCTGGTGGATGGCGTGTCTGTGAAGCGTGCGCGGGAAAAATAGTTCTGTGTTGCATGAAAAGCATACGTAATTGTATGGACAGTGATTCCGAACTATCAGATTGTTAATTCTCTTTACCACTGCGGTATGTAATGCCATCGCCAGCGAACTTTAAGAGCAAACAAACCGGACTCTGAAAGTGCCGCTAACATTACTTTGTTGTGGCCGACACGAACTGTGCCCTTATTCGAATGAACTTTGCTGGTATTGGTTTTGGGTGGTGGAACTGTTGTATATCACATTCTATCAAACCGTGAAAGTGAAAATTAACTCTGCAATGTAAATGGCTTTCAGTGACGTTGTCGAAGTTTGAAATGCGACAACAGAGTGGACATTGTTTACGGTGTGCTTCACATACATGAACAATTCTATCAACTGTGTATTTGTGGCTAAGACTATATGAATGTGACGAACCGTGTAATTATGGACGATAGTGTCACGGACAGTGCATAAAGAGTAAAAACGAGCGATGTCTACGTAATGTGCTTTGAAAGAGAGGACAAGTCAACAACGGTCGTATACTGGCGTCTTGTGGTCTGTTAATCACCACGGGGTTAATGATACAGCTGTGCCGGAACTTTATTTGCGTTTCGCCGGAGAAGATTAACCAGCGGAACTGCCTGTATCCTGCTCTCATCATCGTAAACCGCCGACATCGTGCTGCCTAACGCAACGCTTCGTGTGCAACAAAAAGTTATGAGATTTCGCCGAACGCTATCCCCTGAACTAGAAACTTTCCTTCTCTATTAAAAGTATAAGAATTACAGACTCTATTCAAATAAATTCTTTGTTTAGTTTATGTTTGCTTTCTGTTAACGAAAATAAAATTACAATCAGTGAATTAAAAGTTGCCTGGTAGTCATTGTTGAAACACCAGTAAATATAAACTTCTTCCTCTCATTAGGACTAATTCTCCTCGCATGTCAAAATTATTGTAGTTATTTTATGTAGTTTTATGTATTGTTATGAGACTAGATATATGACAGTAACTAATGAGTATTTTGTCGCGAAATATGGCTTCGCGCGAAAATTACGGCGACTGCCATAATTGCTTGCGTTCTGACCAATAATGTAAAAGCTGCTATTCCCGTATTGGTGCTTTTTCTGACGTGAGAGGGAATTATAAATGTCAGCTGTCAAATCACGTAGTGACTCTTTACCCAGTAATAAAAGTTTTTTTGATATTGTATTGCTACGAGTCGTAGTATTAAGAGACACTGGTTATACTCAAAAGTGGGAAGATGTATGGTGAACACTCCCCAGTGTTCATGCGATTGTTAACAGTATTGTGTGTGATTCACGAAATTTTGTTACTTTTTCTAATTCCTTTGAAGTTTCAGAGAATATATGGTTCAAATGGCTCTGAGCACTATGGGACTCTACTGCTGTGGTTATCAGTCCCCTAGAACTTAGAACTACTTAAACCTAACTAACCTAAGAACATCACACACATCCATGCCCAAGGCAGGATTCGAACCTGCGACCGTAGCAGTCGCACGGTTCCGGACTGCGCGCCTAGAACCGCGAGACCACCGCGGCCGGCCCAGGGAATATATACACAATTTTGTCGGTTCAGGTTAATTTCAGAGCAGTTTCTCGTGAATATTAGAGTTTTCAGTTCATAAACAAAGTGGGATCGTGACCAATTGAGAAGTATAACAAAGAGTGTGGTTTTCCAACTAGAATTTTGGATGACTTCACAGTTCAGATTTTGATAATTATTTTTCCTGTGCGTTGAGGTCATCACATCGAGCACTGTACCCCATTCTTTTCAACTCCCTAGCTACACTAGCTGTTGTAGGTGCACTGCTGATAGCACACTGGAAGTCAGGAGTGACTCCTTCCGTCGAGTTCGTGCGATCTTTTACAAACACCCTCTGCAATACTCGTCGGTCAGTACACGAAGTCTGCCTGGTCTGTGGTTTTTCTTCGCGTTTCAACTTCACAGTCACATCACCGACAGTCGACTTGGGGAGCTTTAGAATGGCTGAAATATTCCTGATGTATCTGCTGCTCAGGTGACAACTGATGGCTAGTCGACTTTGAAATTCACTGAACACTACCTACGTACACACTCTGCTGTTACTGGTTCTCTACTGACAGCACAGTACTCGCCGCCTCCGTTTATAGTCGCGGATCCGCTTCTCGTGACATCTGGTGGACAATTCCGCTTTAGATAGGGGTGCTCGGATATTTTTGATGAGGCAGTGCATACTAGAACTCTTCCTGTCTCCTTTTCTCTCTCTCTCTCTCTCTCTCTCTCTCTCTCTCTCTCCGTCTTTCACACATACACATCCACTTCGATAAACTGAGTAGCGGAGAGTTATAGAACATCTTGTTCCATTTGTAATATTGTGGGTAGAGCAAACCAAAGACTGCGATTCATTGGCACAACACTTAGAAGGTGCAACAGGTCTACTAAAGAGACTGCTTACACTACGCTTGTCCGCCCTATTCTGGGATATTGCTGTGCGGTGTGGGGTCCGCATCGGGTGGGACTGACGGATGACATTGAAAAAGTACAAAGAATGGCAGCTCGTTTTGTATTATTGCGAAATAGGGGAGAGTCATAGACATCATACGTGAACTGCAGTGACAATCATTAAAACAAAGGCGTTTTTCGTTGCGACGAGATCTTCTCATAGAATTTCAATCACCAGTTTTCTCCTCCGATTTCGAAAAAATTCTGTTGGCACCCACCTACATAGGGAGAAACGATCATCACGATAAAATAAGAGAAATCAGGGCTCGCACAGAAAAATTTAAGTGCTCGTTTTTCCCGCGTGACGTTCGAGAGTGGAACGGTACACAGCTTGAAGGTGGTTCATTGAACCCTCTGCCAGGCACTTTATTGTGAATAGCAGGGTAATGACGTAGATGTAGATTTGTAGATACGCTGTGTATGACTATTAGTGCTGTGTCTAGATGCTGTGTATGGCGCGATTGTAGACACAATACGTGAGCAGTTTGCCGTCAGGTATGTAGCACACATAGCACCGGAGGCAACGTTTATACATGCATAATTCGTCGCATACATTTTCCACACAAGTGTCTCCAAAATGGTCATCATGTTACCTCCGCAGAGCCGTATGGGGAGAGTCACTGGGGTGACATCAGCACCGATCTGAGTGTGTGGCGCTGGGAAGCCATTCCTGCCAGTACTGAACGGAGGCAAATGCGCAGCACGGGCTCCATCAACCGGTGATCCGTGTCGTAGTTCTTTGTTGACACCTCGATGCAGCTCTCAGCCGGAGGTACCCACTGGACCGCGCAGCAATGGCCACCGCAGGTAGCGCCGTTTCAAGACTCTCCGTTTCAGTTGCATCGGTCTGATGGACACGCGTGAGTGTGACACATGTTTCATGAGATAGTGGAGCCTGCAAGTCATAATGTTTATTCACTTGATAGCTGTCAGGTCGCATTGTCTGGCCGCAGGGACCAATGATAGTTGCACGCTAAGTAGATGTTCTCTCAGACCATCCTCACCACTTTCTGTCATTAGAGCAGCTCGATGGAAACGCTGTCTTTGTTCTTTGATTGCACGCAGGTGCCTTAATGAACAGTCCAGTGAATTCACGACCACGGTTGGCTTCGGCCCTACTCCCCCACCCAGATGACACGTTCTTAACCTGATCGAACAGTCCACCGGTGTACTGCCGGTTCACAGTGTCCAATGGGCGCGGTATTTCGGCACCAGAGGTGGCGGCATCGTCAGGTGCGCTCACTCATATCCGCAGTCCCCGTGGACGGAGCGGCTCGCGGGGGCACAGGGGACGTCAGTCGGCCGCGCGCCCTCAGGAGCTCAGTCCGTCAGCGCACCTGACGACGGCGAAATCTCTGACGCCGAAACATTGCGACCACTGGACACTACGAGCCCGCAGTGCACCCGTGGACTGTTCGATCAACAAATACGCCCAGAGACTCTGAAAAATGATTCAAATGGCTCTGAGCACTATGGGACTTAACATCTGCGGTCATCAGTCCCTTAGAACATAGAACTACTTAAACCTAACTAACCTAAGGACATCACACACATCCGTGCCCGAAGCAGGATTCGAATCTGCGACCGTAGCGGTCACGCGGTTCCAGACTGTAACGCCTAGAACCGCTCGGCCACAGCGGCCGGCTATAGAAACTGAAGACTCACGTTCTTACCTAATAGAACATTTATGGTTTGATGTCGGTACCCGAGTAAGTCTAATGAACCAACTGTGGTCAGTGGCGCAAGGTGCGAGGATCGGTATTTCTTCAGAACGACTTCAACACGTAGAGGGCATGCCTCGACACGATGCTGCAATTTTTAGCGACCACGGAGGGGCAACCAGCTGCTAACATCACATCCAATGCCTTTCCGACTTTCGGCCATGTGTGTATTGTACTCGATCTTGCCTCCTCGGAACTTTCACACGTTAACCAAAATATTCGATTCTGCGTAAACTGTGGCGAGGTTTAGGTAAATTTTTTAAATTTTCTTACTCAAATTACGTAGTTTTCATCTGAAGATATCTCTAAACATAGATTATTCATATGAATCTACTTCGTAATATCGATTTTGTTCTATGAAAATTACTAATCACAATTATCAACTTAAATGATCTAAAAGAAATTTACAGTAAACGTAATGTTGTTCTGCTTCAGTTTACATACAAACAAAATTTCTGTTTTTCATTATATTGTCAAAATTTGTGATCTTTGTTATTAACCGTTAGCCCTACAAATCTTCACGTAAGTAACTATTTTCAGAAAACAATATATAATTAAATCTGGAAAACAACTTCGAGTAAGACAGTCACTTTAATGCTAATTTGGATTGTATCCTCTGCTCTAGAAGGTACTGGAAGCTGGAATCTCGACATGTAACGTAAATTTGGCACAAAGTGCGCCAGAGTAGCGTGAGAGAGGGCCAGAATTGGACCGGGTAGCGACAGAGTGCGTCTGGCAGCTATTGAGTTTTGCACATGTTATTTTCTGATCGATTATGTTCATTGTATGGCTCGTGCAAGCAGCACACTGTATATCTGAAAAAGTGTCAAATATGAGATGGCAAATTGTGTTTGAACAACATGCAAATAAAAGAAGAAAATGGTTAAAAGCAAGGTCCAGCGACTTGTCATTTAAACGACCCGAGGCAAAATCTTTTCAGTAGGTTATACAGTAACAAAGGAACCAGCCCTGACGTTGAGGCCAACTTTACAGGATAAATACTATACACCTGCAAATATAACGCATTTGCTCTTACTATACAGGGTGAGTCACCTACATTACCGCTGGATATATTTCGTAAATCACATCAAATACTGACGAATCGATTCCACAGACAGAACGTCAGGAGAGGGGCTAGTGTAATTGGTTAATACAAACCATAAGAAAATGCACGGGAGTATGTTTTTTAACACAAACCTACGTTTTTTTAAATGGAACCCCGTTAGTTTTGTTAGCACATCTGCACATATAAACAAATACGTAACCAGTGCCGTTTGTTGCATTGTAAAATGTTAAGTACATCCGGAGATATTGTAACCTAAAGTTGACGCTTGAGTACCAGTCCTCCGCTGTTCGATTGTGTGTATCGGAGAGCACCGAATTACGTAGGGATCCAAAGGGAACGGTGATGGACCTTAGGTACAGAAGAGACTGGAACAGCACATTACGTGCACATGCTAACACCTTTTTATTGGTCTTTTTCACTGACGCACATTTACATTACCATGAGGGGTGAGGTACACGTACACACGTGGTTTCCGTTTTCAATCACGAAGTGGAATAGAGTGTGTCCCACTGGAAACGCGTCGACGTATGTGGTATCAGCATGACGGTGCACCTGCACATTCCGCAATTAACACTAGGCTCACCCTTGACAGGATGTTCGACGGGCGTTTCATAGGACGTGGAGGAGGCATAAATTGGCCAGCCCGTTCTCCTGATCTTACACCTCTGGACTTCTTTCTGTGGGGTACGTTAGAGGAGAATGTGTACCGTGATGTGCCTACAACCCCAGAGGATATGAAACAACGTATTGTGGCAGCCTGCGGCGACATTACACCAGATGTACTGCGGCGTGTACGACATTCATTACGCCAGAGATTGCAATTGTGTGCAGCAAATGATGGCCACCACATTGAACATCTATTGGCCTAACATGTCGGGACACACTCTATTCCACTCCGTAATTGGAAACGGAAACCACGTGTGTACGTGTACCTCACCCCTCATGGTAATGTACATGTGCGTCAGTGAAAAAGACCAATAAAAAGGTGTTAGCACGTGCACGTAATGTGCTGTTCCAGTCTCTTCTGTACCTAAGGTCCATCACCGTTCCCTTTGGATCCCTACGTAATTCGGTGCTCTCCGAAACACACGAGCGAACAGCGGAGGAGTGGTACTCAAGCGTCAACTTTAGGTTACAATATCTCCGGATGTAATTAACATTTTACAATGCAACAAACGGCACTGATTACGTATTTGTTTATGTGTTCAGATGTGCTAACAAAACTAACGGGGTTCCATTTAAAAAAACGTAGGTTTGTGTTAAAAAAACATACTCCCGTGCATTTTTTTATGGTTTGTATTAACCAATTACACTAGCCCATCTCCTCACGTTCGGTCTGTAGAATCGATTCGTCAGTACTTGATGTGGTTTACGAAATATATCCAGCGGTAACGTTACGTGACTCACCCTGTATATTTTAACGTTGTTTAAAGTGTGAGATATTTACTACAACGTAATAACTGTGCTGCGTAATACACGAACTGCAAGTTAGGGAGTGCATTGTAGAACACAGAAGAGTTATGACTACGTTACACGCGGTACTGCCTACGGATTGATCCGATCCCACACAAAATTTATGTGGTTACAATCGACAGACGCCTGTAAATGTCTCAGCGAGAACTTACCGCTGTACTCCGCAGGGTCGACGCTGTGACTGAAGCTGCATTGCGCGCCGACACCCAGCTCCGTGGGGGCCAGGATGTTGGTCGGTCCCGTCTGATTCTCGGGCTGAGAAGTCACCAACAGCGCGATCGGGAAGATGGGAGACGTCGAGTCGTCGCACGAGATGGTCGTCGACACTGCCAGCGCCATCTGTCACAACAAGGCACATTTTCACACCTCGTGTCGTTTGTGTTCGACACGCTTGTGCACTTCCTGCATCTGCGTTTAAATCTATACTCCACTGTGCAACACACCGTCGATTATCGCGAGCTGCTTCCAAGTCTCGGATCTGAACAGTGGCGCGCATAGTATGGCGAAACTGTGTAGGCAGGCCACTGAGTGCACGAGTGGAGTCTTACAAGGGGAGGCCGCCAATTGTGAAATTCAGATTCGATTCATACTGGGCATAATAAAAGCTCATGGCCAGAGGTGTAATGTGGCAAAGCACCAAGATGCACTTCTCAGCCGTTGTCGAGAAAATCGACAGTTAAAAGAAACCATTGCGGTGAAATACTCTCTACGATTAATGATGTTCTCCAGCGTCGTGACGCAGCGGTAAGCGCTCGGGTTCGTAATCCAAAGGTCGCCGGATCGAATCTCGCGCCATGCAATTTTTTTTTATTATCAGTTTTTTTGTAATTATGCATGTTGGTGAAGGCGGATCGCTCTCCAATTGTACCGCCTCCATTTTTCCGTTTTTTTAACAGGGTGTACCAAAGCTCTCCCGTCCGCACTGATTTTGGACGATGTTATAAGTTGCGCTAGGGACCGCATCTACCTTTTTTCGAAGATAGCAGGCAACTACGCTGTTATGCGGCGGCTCGTTTCGGCCCATTCAACATCTGTCCTTCAAGTGTAACGAGCGAGTAACGGAGTTTATATTTCATACCTGCCACAGCGAATTTGTGTTCGTGGGGTCTCTATTCTAATTCGAACGTTTGACTTACGCTATACCTATTCGTTTCGGAATATCGTTTCTGCGTCTTCCGTTAACTATACGCGGTTAACATTGTGAAGACAATTAATAACAGTTGTGAAATACAACTTTGTTTGCGGAAAACATAATGATGTTCGAAGTCGCCAGTTTTTCCACGACAAACGACTTTCAACAACTTATTATATGCATAATTGTTGCAACTGATTGCCGGGAATTATATATATATATATATATATATATATATATATATATATATATATACTTGAATTATAAAAAACAAATACTAAAAAAAAAAGGTTGTATGGCGCGAGATTCGATCCGGCGACCTTCGGATTACGAACCCGAGCGCTTACCGCTGCGCCACGACGCTATAGAAAATTATAAATCGTACAGAGTATTTCACCGCAACGGTTTCTTGTAACTGTCGGTTTTCTCGACAACGGCTGAGAAGTGCATCTTGGTGCTTTGCCACATTACACCTCTGGCCATGGGCTTTTATTATGCGCAGTATGAATCGAATCTGAATTTCACAATTCGCGGCCTCCCCTTGTTAGTGAGAGCCTCCAAATGGGAAGGTTCCCTGGGATGGCAGTAAACTGAATGCTGCAAGTGGCTAGTGAGTGGTAGTTTTACTGTACGCAAAGGCACTGTAATGGTGAGACTGTCCATGACGGTACCTGGTGATCACCGTTTACCTACTTCTGTCCTGGAGTCCATTGTAGTGCGTTGTGCTGTTGACGTCTGAAACCAAGCTTCTCATTGTTACACTTCTTAAAATCTTAGACATAAAACCTGACCGCCAACCACCACCACAGTGACTAATCCCAAGTCATCCACTTAGGGCGGGCAATGAAACCGGCCGCCCCCAGAATTCTACATCTGGCTATATGCACGATCTGGCATCAATCTAGAATGCGGAGGTATCTTCTAAAGCTGTTACATTGCTCAATCAGCTCATGGAATAACAGTAAACGTCGTACAATATACACGAAGTCGCGAGTTCAAGTGCTCTGATGCTTTTACATTTTAAACCACGTTTCAGGTCCAGGATGAAATTTTCACCCTGCAGCCGAGTGTGCACTAACATGAAAGTTCCTGGCAGATTATGTTCCGGGCCGAGTCTCGAACTCGGGAGCTTTGCATTTCGTGGGAAAGCGCTCTACCAACTGAGATCTCAAGCAAGACACACGAGACTCGTCCTCACAGCTTTACTTCCGCCGTACCTCATCTCCCACCTTCCGGGACAGCTCCTGTCAAGTTCGTATGGTAGGTGATGAGGTACTGGCAGAAGTAAAACTGTGAGGACGGGTCGTGGGTCGTGCTTGGGTACCTCAGTTGGTAGAGCGCTTGCCTGCGAAAGGCAAAGGTCTCGAGTGCGAGTGTCGAATCTGCCAGGAAGTTTCGCATTGCAGCTGTCTGCTAATGGTATGGGTCTAATGGAATCTCAAAAATAATTCGCTTCACTGTCTAACCCACCAGGAATAGCAAAACAATGCTGCACAACAGCTCATGGCTGCATCAACATCAGAAAAATTTATGTTCGAGACTTTCCTCGCCCGACAGTGGCTACCAGCTACCAGCTGCCAGCCATACAGCAACGGCTGTCTGGCGTCAGAAGCCGTCCAACGTGGTGCAGGCGGCGTAGCGTTATAAGTGTGTTTACCAATTACCATTTCATTACCTGAGGTGCTAGTATTTCCGTTTGCGTTACATATTAGATTTTGCATACTTGAAACTTATAAACATTGTTTAAGCACTATAAAATACAGTCGTATGTGGGAAAAAGTCCAAAATCTGTGACATATTGTTCGCTTTGGGTCTTAAAGAGCGGTGAAGGCACCGGAGGAATCAAGAAACCTGTGTACTGTGTGTGGGGCGAGTATTTTTTTTGGGAAAAACATGTCGGAGAAGGATTTTATTGTTTCAAGAAAGATCGTTCTGGCACGAATGACTTTTCACCTTCGGGAAGTCTCAGGGCGAGTATTTTTTTTTTGGAAAAACATGTCAGAGAAGGATTTTATTATTTCAAGAAAGATCGTTCTGGCACGAATGACTTTTCACCATCGGGAAGTCTCAATAACTGAGATATGTGACGAACTGTAACCACTGAACTGTCCTGGGACATTTGCATCCAATAGTTAAGATTCAGAAGTCGGGTGTAGGAGTACTGAATGCTCTGATTCAGAGCTACCAAAATCAAAGGGGTGACTACTTCTTCATTTTTGCTCGGACGTCGTCAACTGACTTGTTGAGCATTCCTAGGCAACACTGCTACTTATGATAAGTTATAATACCTCATATTAACTTCTTAAGAAGAAATTGGTGGATGAATCCTAACGAAAGACGTACACTCGAGACGAGAGCAGTGTGAGCGTAGTACTTTGCATCTGGTGGCCCAGAAAGGAAGCTGTGCACTGTGAACTACTCCTCAGGCAGCTAGTATTTGTTGACATCAGCTGGGACACCTTTCGCTCGAAGTTTAAGAAAAGTGACCAACAAAACTCCACAACGCGTTGTTGCTACACGATAATGTGCTCTGTTGCTTTCACACGCCAAAGTGCACGAGCCTTACCAGACTGGCCATCGGTGCCTGGAATCTCACTGAATGGAGCAGAGTTGTGTTCAGTCGTGAGCCCCGCTTCGAACTGAGCACCGACGACCAGCGAGGAGGTGTCAGGGCAGCGGCGGTCTGCCGACGGTCAGGGGTGATGGTCCGGGGGTGCCACAGCAGGACCCCACCGAGCAAATGCTTGTCGGGTCTTCAGCCGGATCAAACTGTCGTCTGCGCACAGTATTTCCGCGGGCCACTGGCAGCCATCATCAGGTGAGAGAAGTTAAACCGCTTTCGTTGAGCCGCGCGGGATTAGCCGCGCGGTCTGAGGCGCTGCAGTCATGGGCTGTGCAGCTGGTCCCGGCGGAGGTTCGAGTCCTCCCTCGGGCATGGGAGTGTGTGTTTGTCCTTGGGATAATTTAGGTTAAGTAGTGTGTAAGCTTAGGGACTGATGGCCTTAGTTGCTCTTCACCCCACTAAATACACACATTTAACCAGTCAGCAAAGTTTTTACACTATTTATCGAGGTCTGCGATACAGTGCGAGCAAATGCTACTTTGTCATGCAACGAGTCAGCATATCGTTTACAAGGTCATTGTTACCAAATTTGTGAAGGAAACAACTGAAGGATTAATAAAACAAAAAGAAAGTGGAAGAATATGCGAATAATTAACACATTCCAGAGAAAAATTCTCAGTTATTCAAATGGTTCAAATGGCTCTAAGCACTATGCGACTCAACATCAGTCCCCTAGACTCAGAACTACTTAAACCTAACTAACCTAAGCACATTACACACTTCCATGCCCGAGGCAAGATTCGACCCTGCGACCGTAGCAGCAGCTCGGTTCCGGACTGAAGCGCCTAAAATCGCTCGTCCACAGCGGCCGGTTTCTCATTTACTGCGTTGAATTCATGTAGAAAGTAGGAGTGTGGCACAAGGAAATCATTCAACGTAGATTTCAAAACTCGGTATTAATCACGCAATTCTTCAGTCCCTCTGGAAGGTTAATGTAGATGAAACCTACTGATTAGCGCACACTTTTCTGTACAATGCTGGAAAAGTGTTATCCAAGTTGGAGATCGCTTTAAACTCTACTGTCCGTTAAATGAGTATTCCAGTTTCTTCTGAATGAATCACTATTGCCAACAACGAATCCCACAACGGAACATACGTACAGGGATGGCAGAGTTACGAGGGGTGTTGAATGAGTAATGCAACACATTTTTTTTCTGGACCAATATCGATTGAAAAAGTGAGGAATTTTTTGTGGAAGAACGTGGAATGTTCCCGCTTCAGCTCCTATACTTTGATGAAGTTCCGACATGCGTAGACGCTACACGCAGCCTTCAAAATGGCGTCTGTGAAGGAGGTGAGTTCCAAGCACAGAGCTGTCATTGAGTTTCTTTTGGCGGGGAAACCAAAACATCGTAGATATTCATAGGCGCTTGCAGAATGTCTACGGAGACTGGCAGTGAACAAAAATGTGGTGTCACCGCCAGACACCACACTTGCTAGGTGGTAGCCTTTAAATCGGCCGCGGTCCTTTAGTATACGTCGGACCCGCGTATCGCCACTATCAGTGATTGCAGACCGAGCGCCGCCACACGGCAGGTCTAGAGAGACTTCCTAGCACTCGCCCTAGTTGAACAACCGACTTTGCTAGCTATGGTTCACTGACAAAATACGCTCTCATTTGCCGAGACGATAGTTAGCATAGCCTTCAGCTACGTCATTTGCTACGACCTAGCAAGGCGCCATTACCAGTTACTATTGATATTATGAATAATGTACCGCCAAGAGCGACGTTCACCATTTATGGATTAAAGTTAAGTATTCCACCAGCTACGTCCGTTTTTCTAAATTATAATTTCCTTGTCCTGTTCCAGACCTCACGCCAGCCTGCGTGAGCCTAAACGCGTGCCTTTCGGCTTCCTCTAATAACACGGTGTTGGCTCTCCTGCCAACCCACAACAAAAAGCACGTTGAGCCGTTGGGCCAGGCGTCTGTTATCGTCGTTACAGGGTCGCGCAATCGTGTCCGATCTCCCGCTTGCCGGTCGGCCGCACACAGCTGTTACTTCGGCAGCGCTGGAACGTGCGTACACTCTCACTCAGGGTGGTGGACAGATGACAGTCAGGCTGTGTGTCCGCCGGGCTGCTCGCCGCCTAACAGGAGACCGTGGAGAGCAACGGAGGACCGCCTGTGCGGAACGGCATGCGCCTTACAAGGCTGATCGTGACAAGTCTTTGTCGAACACCGTCAGAGGCGATGAATCGTGGGTTCATCACTTCGAACCGGAAACAAAACGGCGTTCCGCGGAGTGGTGCCACATCAGGTCTCCTCCCAAGAAAAAGTTCAAAATCGCACCCTCGGCCGGTACAGTTATGGCGACGGTCTTGTGGGACTCTGAAGAGGTTACTCAGTTTGATGTCCTCGCTCATGGTGCAAGGGTCAACTCCGAAGTATGTTGTGCTACCTTCAGGAAATTGAAGAAACGACTTCAGAGTTTTCATCACCACAAAAATGCAAACGAACTTCTTCTCCAGAACAACGCAAGGCCTAACACAAATCTGTGAACCTGAGGAACCCACAGAACGTCGTTGGACTGTTCTTCCTCATCCACCCTACAATTCGGATCTCGCACCTTCCCACTTCCATCTGTTTGGCCCCATGAGGGATGCAATCTGCGGGAATCAGTAGGTGGTTGAGGTGAACGACACTGATGCAGAAAGACGTTGGCGCCATCGTCGGCTAGCACAGTGGCACTATGCGGTGAGGAAAAAAAATGCGAATAGGTCAAGTGGGTCCGCTAGAGAGAGCGAGGAATGTCTAATTTAATCGAATAAAAAAAAAAAAAAACGGTTATTGGCCCGAGTTGCGTATTACGTGCACACACGGGACCGAACGCCAGAACTTACCGCAGTGCGAACGTCAAGTCGCAATGCCGGATCGTCGCTGTGAAAATCAACGTGATCGCACGAAAGCAACTAATGTAGTTGCCGTGCATTTCCTAACGACGAACATGTTGACCAAACCGGACAGTCTTAACCCAAGGCTCTTCCCAGGCTGGTGGAAGGCAAGGCTCGGATACCAAAATGGAGGCAACTGTCGCACTGCTGCTGTCTGCGATGTATACTCGTCCAAGATCAGCAACCGAATGGGAGTAGCTCGGTCTTTCGACTCCCAGGTCGGAGCACACGTTTGCTAGCCAGTACGTCGAACAAAGGAGGAACTGGTATGTGTCTGCAACCGCACGGCCTCAACTTATTTTCAAATGTAACGGCCAGGAACTTTTAAAGAATTTCGCCATCATGAGCAATTGGTATAGTAAACAGATGACGAATGTGGAAATTATTTCGTCCCCTTCATCCGATGGTCCTCCAAGTAGGCAGTCCATCGGTAGTATCCGTTTGCCGAGGAAAAATAATGTGACTGCATAAATTCATTAATCAGCGATGAAGTCTTCTCGGGTTATCGGCGGAGTCAAGGCGTCGTTCTGCGGCAACGTTTCGACAAGTTTCCTACTCGTCATCTTCAGGCCATACAACGGCGCCTTGACTCTGCTCGTAAGCTGAGAAAACTTAATCATCGACATTCGCTGACAAAGTCTGCATGCCCATATTCACCAATTAACTTTTATAACTTCTTAATTAATTATTGTTCCTGTCTGAGAATGAGGTCGAAATGTTGTAGGCAGTCTGAATCTGTGGTCGGAACTATGAAATTAATTTTATGTGACCGTCTTTCTCTGAGACAGAGACTAGCCTGGGCAAGCATTACGGCTGCGTCACACGCCTTATATGCTTTCAAGAAGCGCCCGCATTAAACCATTTGGTATGCGGCATCTGTGTGCCGACTGAGCACAACTCTGTTCTGGACACCGCCTGCTTGGTGGCATCCTCAGCGGCTGTAGGCAGCGCTGAGTTTCTGGGGGTACGCTCGGGGATGCGCCTCCTTCAACTTTTTGAATTCTCCGAGAGGAAAGAAGTTACATTTTATTTATACTAAAAGGCAAAAAAATCACACATCAGTGACATTATTATCAAAAGCAGCTAATGACAATAGATTTTGTCTATATCTGGGGCCTATTTAAATGGTATGTTGGTATTCGTTTCAGGTGCCATGACGGCCATTCTTATAGCCTTCTCCAAAAGTGACTGGAATAGCGACCTTTACAGGATTGTTGAAGTCTGTTCACATGTGACTGTTAAGAGCTACAGAAATAAATTGTAGCCTTATGCGGTCAGATTTCAAAATACATTTTGAGAAGACGTTGATTTTATTGTTATGCAGCAACGTCGTTTGTTCACTTTCGCATTCAGTGTTGGAAAAATTGAGGCGAAGTGTGGAATTGTATTTGAGTGGAAGTGAATCGTAAGATTACGCAGTAGTTCTGATACCCAGCGAAAACATCAAGTTCTATTAAAGTTATGCAACCGAATGGACGGTAGACTTTTAAGTAATGAAGAGGCTATTCTTCCAGAAGTGCTAGTTCTGTAAGGTCCGCAGATGAGCTTCTGTCAAGTTTTAAAGGCGGGAGACGAGATACTGGCAGAATTGAAGCTGTGAAGGGGGAATTGTGAGTCGTGCTTGGGTAGCTCAGTCAGTAGAGCACTTGTCCGTGAAAGGCAAAGGTCCCGAGTTCGAGTCTCGGACCGGCAGACAGTTGCAATTTGCCAGGAAGTTTCAATAGCTTATTTCTTTACGCACTAAAGTACTAGAGCTTTATTACTGATTTGACAATGCTGCAATAACTTTTGGTGAGGAAGCAATGAAAAAAAACTTATTTCACGGACACAGACTTCCTGAAAGAAAAGCAACCAGGGGTTCTTGACACATCCTAGAAGAAATGTCCAGCTTCCTACTGCCTCTCATAAACACAATTAATTGCATACCGATATCCAGCAGTGAATATGGGAGGGTATTTTCACAGATGAACCTAGTTTTAACCTCATTAAGAGCATCACTGCACCTAAAGAGTGTTGCCAACTTGATGTTTATCAAATCAGTGGAATCTCCTTCACAGCTGTTCTATCAGACGCTTTATTTGTGTGGAGATCTGGTTCGTGAAAGGAAGACACCTCGCTACAGACAGAAAAAGTAAGGATCGGAAGGAGGAGAAATATGACAGTGACATTCTGATGCTGATTTGAAACCTGCTTTAAACAAGCAGCTTCATCTAGAAGCTACCTCTTTTACCTTGAATTCTACGTATTATATATAAATCTGAATTAGTTACCTACTTTAGGGTACTACTTAAAAGAACGTTACACTTTCTTACAACAATAATTTGTAAACATTAGATATTGCCAACAGGTCACTCAGAGTACCACTTAACTTCTTCCCAGGAAATTAGCGTTGATTACGGGTACGTATCGTGTGTGACGACTTACACAGCAACTGTTGTCAACTGCAGCTACCTGTCTCTGGATCAACGGGTCCCGGGTTAAACTACCGGTTGGGTTGGGGATTTTCTCTGCTCGGGTACTGGATGTTTGTGTTGTCCTCATCATTATCATCATCATTCGTGACAGTGGCTAGATTGGACTGAGTAAAAAAAATGGACTGTGTAAAAACTGGGACTTCGTACGGGCACTGATGACCGCGCAGTTGAGGTCCCCACAAGCCAAACATCATCATCATCATCATCAACAGCAGCTACTGTGAAAGGACGGAACAAATGTGATTCCGAACAAGGCACACAATGCATTCTGTCGACATTTGAACTGATGTGCAAATATTTTCAGTGAAATGCAAATATAAATGGAGGCGGGGGGAGGAGGGGGAAGGGGGGGGGGGGTGAAATCAAATGAAACGCTGTTGGTATGTCGTAGGAGACGATGAGTCGCTTCTACCAAAACACTCAAATAATAATCCTGAACAACCTTCGAAATACAGGATGTTCATGAATTACGTATGCAGAAGTAACCTTTGATTATGAAAGGGGTAAATAAGTTGCAGAAATTTGATACCGCACTGAACTGAGTATATCATCAGGTTTTATTCCCGCCTAATAATATTACTTTCCAATGTTCTCTGTACGTGGTGTGCCCGAATGAATTATTCTAACAGTCATCGTGGAGTCATACGACGGTGCAGAGGGTGCGCAGTGTTTTTTTGTGTGGTTTCATGAATTCAAATCCGCTACTACAGATCAGAGACAATTAAGGACTAAATATAGCAAGCCACCAACTCAAAGAGAAACTGCTTTGATTGGTGAAATCGTTTCACCGAAATTGGCTGTGTATCGCGTAGGACGCTGAGCTGGGATCGGCCAGTAGTCTCTGATGCACAAACAGAACAAGTTCGGCAGACATGCATTCACAGTCGAGGTAAATCAACGAGATGTGCCAGCTTAGAATTGTGTCTAATATTCATCTGCATCTACATCCATACTTTGCAAACCACCGCAAGACGCATGGCAGAGCGTTTCTTCCCGTTTTATTTAATTATGGAGCGCGGGAAGAATGATTGTTCGAATGCGTCTGTGCGTGCTGTAATTATTCTAATCTTGTCCTCACGATCCGTATGCGTCGATACGTAGGGGGTTATGGTACATTCACAGAGTCATCACTTAAAACTGGTCCTTGAAACTTTGTTAATAGACTTCCTTGGGTTAGTTTACGTCTATCTTCAAGTGTCTGGCAGTTCAGTTTCTACAGCATCACTGTAACACCCTCCCACGGGTCAAATAAACCTGTGATCATTCGTGCTGCTCTTCTCTGTACACGTTCAATATCCCCTTTTAATCCTATTTGGTACGGGTCCCACACACTTGAGCAAATTCTAAAATGGGTTGCACAAGTGATTTGCAAGCAATCTCCTTTATAGACTGATTGCACTGGCCCAGTATTCTACCAGAAACAGATGTCTACTACCTGCTTTACCCGCAGCTGAGCCTATACGATCATTTCCTTTCATATCCCTGCAGTTACATGCAGGTATTTGTCGGAGTTGGTCGATTCCAATTGTGTCCCATTAATATCATAGTAGTGGGGTATTACTTTTTTTTCGTTTCGTAACATGCACAGTTTTACATTTATGAACATTTAAAGCAAGTTGCCAATGAGATTTCCTGGCAGATTAAAACTGTGTGCCGGACCGCGAATCGAACTAGGGACGTTTGTCATTCTAGGGCAAGTGCTCTACCATCTGAGCTACTCAAGCACGACTCACGCCCCGTCCTCACAGCTTTACTTCCGTCAGTACCCCGAAACTTCACAGAAGCTCTCCTGCGAAACTTGCAGGTAACTTGCTTGGGTAGCTCAGATGGCAGAGCACTTGCCCGCGAAAGGCAAAGGTCCCGAGTTCGAGTCTCGGTCCGGCACACAGTTTTAATCTGCCAGGAAGTTTCATATCAGCGCACACTCCGCTGCAGAATGAAAATCTCATTCTGGAAGTTGCCAATCTTTGCACCACTTTGAAATTTTAGTATTACGGTGTGGAAGGTATTACAGAAACGTCGAACTTGTTCAATTGCTGCCTGAGAGACTGCTGGCCGACCGTGACCTGGTGTCCTACGTGACACGCAGCCAGTTTCGGTGGATCGACTGTACCAATTCACAGTTTGTCTTTGAGGTGATATTTGGTCCCCAATTGTCTCTGAACTGTAGCAGCAGATTTGGTTTCGTGAAACCGTAAACGACACTGCGCGATGACTGTTGGAATAACTCGTTTGCGCAGGTCACCTTGCGGGAATGTCGGAAACTAACAGTTTACGCGGCAATAGAACTTTGAAGATATACTGCATTCAGTGCTGTACCAAACATTTCTGTAAGTTATTTACCCCTTTCATAATTAAAGGTTACTTTTGCGTAACTATTTTATAAAGACCCCGTATTGTCCGTGCTCCTAGGGGTGAGCCTGTGGATAATACGAGTCAATACTCTGGAGGTGTGTCAGTGTAGCGAAGGGAGCGCTCGGCTCTGGGTCTCGTGGCAGGGCAAGCGGCTGTCTCTGGAACTCACCTCCGTTGTAGCGACAGAGGAGGTGCCGGCGAGGTTGGCGCGGACGCTGAACGCGTAGGAGCCGGCACGCAGGAATGCGTCGATGGTCAGCTGACAGCCAGTCACGTCCACCGGATCGACGCTCACCCGGGACGCCACGTAGTCTGCAACACAGTCGGTGGTCTCGTTGTTTCATTCACATACGAGGCTACAAAAGTTTAGCACACTGGACGACAAAATACACTACTGGCCATTAAAACTGCTACACCACGAAGATGACGCGCTACAGACGCGAAATTTAACCGACAGCAAGAAGATGCTATGATATGCACGTGATTAGCTTTTGAAGGCATTCACACAAGGTTAGCGACTGTGGCGACACCTACAACGCGCTGAAATGAGGAAAGTTTGCAACCGATTTCTCATACACAAACAGCAGTTGACCGGTGCTGCCTGGTGAAACGTTGTTTTGATGCCTCGTGTAAGGAAGAGAAATGCGTACCATCACGTTTCCGACTTTGATAAAGGTCGGATTGTAGGCTATCGCGATTGCGGTTTACAGTATTGCGACATTGTTGCTCGCGTTGGTCGAAATCCAATGACTGTTAGCAGAATATGGAATCGGTGGGTTCAGGAGGGTAATACGGAACGCCGTGCTGGATCCCAACGGCCTCGTATCACTAGCAGTCGAGATGACAGGCATCTTATCTGCATGGCTGTAACGGATCGTGCAGCCACGTGTCGATCCCTGAGTCAACAGATGGGGACGTTTGCAAGACAACAACCATCTGCACGAACAGTTCGACGAAGTTTGCAGCAGCATGGACTATCAGCTCGGACACCGTGGCTGTGGTTACCCTTCACGCTGCATCACAGACAGGAGCGCCTGCCATGGTATAGTCAGTGACGAACCTGGGTGCACTAATGGCAAAACGTCATTTTTTCGGCTGAATCCAGGTTCTGTTTACAGCACCATGATGGTCGCATCCGTGTTTGGCGACATCGCGGTGAACGCGCGTTGGAAGCGTGTATTCGTCATCGCCATACTGGCGTATTACCCGGCGTGGCGGTATGGAGTGCGATTGGTTACACGTCTCGGTCACCTCTTGTTCGCATTGACGGCACTTTGAACAGTGGACGTTACATTTCAGATGTGTTACGACCCGTGGCTCTACCCTTCATTCGATCCCTGCGAAACCCTACATTTCAGCAGGATAATGCACGACCGCATGTTGGAGGTCCTGCCCTGGCCAGCACATTCTCCAGATCTCTCACCAATTGAAAAGTCTGGTCAATGATGGCCGAGCAACTGGCTCGTCACTATTCTTGATGAACTGTGGTATCGTGTTGAAGCTGCATGGGCAGCTGTACCTGTACACGCCATCCAAGCCCTGTTTGACTCAGTGCGCAGGCGTATGAAGGCCGTTATTACGGCCAGAGGTGGTTGTCCTGGGTACTGATTACTCAGGATCTATGGACCCAAACTGCCTGAAAATGTAGTCACATGTCAGTCCTAGTATAACATATTTGTCCAATGAATACCCGTTTATCATCTGCATTTCTTCTTGGTGTAGCAATTTTAATGGCCAGTAGTGCAAGTGGGACAGCGACGTCTGGAACCTTCCAGTGGGGGCCGAAGTGACGTTTTGCGCAGGAAGGCGAGCTGGGCAACTCACAGCAGCTGCGGCCCGCCGCTGGAGCAGTGACGTGAGGTGGCGCACAGCCCCGGCGCCACTTTTGGAGCTGTCACTGCCACCTCGCTCGACATCCAAGTCCCGCCTCGTGTACATCTAAATCCACGCACGTACTCCGCAAGTCGCCGTACGGTGCGTGGCGGAGGGTACCCTGTGCCACTACTTGTCACGTGCGTACTGTTCGAACCTATCGGTGACAAAGCTAGCAGCCAGCCTCAGAATTGGTTCGATACCTTCCTTTAATCAGACTTGGTGCGGATCTCAAACACTTGAGCAGTATCCAAAAACAGGCCGCCCTAGCGTCCTATATACGGTCTCCTTCACACATGAACCACACAATCCCAAAATTTCTCCAATAAACCGGAGTAGACCATTCTTCTTCCCTACCACAATCCTCACATCCTCTCTCCATTTCACAACGCTTTGCAACGTTGTAAGAGGTCCGAGCAGATGTAATTTCGATGTACTGCTCATGCGCTGCCTGCGATATGCAAGGTATAAGAGAATCTCAGACCAGAGAGCAGTGTTGACTGCAGTAGGAACTGTGTAGCTGTAGCAGCAAGTTGTTGCTAGTCTGGAGTCTGTTCTGGTCTGGTATAGTGTATCGTGTTGGCTGGCCCTGTCGTGGTGCAGCGATGTCGGAGCCTGAGTATTATTGTATAAGGTAAAAAGCAGCCTCGCGCATATGTAGTAATGTTATCTCAATTCTCATGTAAATGTTTTAAAAAAGTGCTAATAATAATCTTTCTCATATAAAGTAATATTTACAAACATTCATTTCAATTTAAAGAATTTACTAATTTCTCCCATCCATGATCATCCCGATTGTTGCAAAAAAAAAAAAAAATCTGTTGCTTCCTTTCATAAATGACAGATCTATCGGCCAGCATTGCACAGGGCTGTGCCAGAAAAATTTATTTTAAGAGCAGATATATATGCGTTATCCGGCGACTTCATTGAGGTAAGAATTTTTCCTTTTTTTGTTCAGAATGATCTTTCAGGGCCATGACGCAGCACTGCTGTCGTCCAAAATTTACCAGGTTAAATTCACAGTGAATTATTGAAAAGTCATAAGTGAGCGACAATTTAATTGAGAGGTTAGCTACATTGTATTATTACCAGGTTACTGAATTTATTTTTTTTGTTGGGACGTTACACTGATTCTGAACGACATAATTATAATTTTTACTGTTGAGAGGTTTAGGAATTTTTCTGTTTTGAGGTTACACTAAACGTGAATATTATTTATATTAATTATTTTATTTTGAACGACGTGACCGTGTCAAGCAAGGACGCCACTAATGTTCTATTCGAACATTTTCTTTTTCCTGTTCATCCGCATTAATTTACAGTTTTCTACATGTAGAGCTACCTACAGTTCATCACACCAACTGAAAATTTCGTCTAAGCCATCTTGTATCCTCCTACAGTCAGTCCATTTCGACACCTCCCCATACACCACAGCATCATCAGCAAACAACCGCACGTTGCCGCTCGCCCTGTCCGCCAGATCATTTATGTAGATGGTAAATAGTAGTGGTCCTATCACGCTCCTGAAGATGAACACTTGCCGTGGAGCGAATGCCTGTTTTGTATCTTTGGTTTCATTAAAATTTTTGCAGTTTATTTTATTCTCACTCGCCTGCTTTACAACGTAATCACAATAATATGAGGTACGAGCCAACACTCTCGTCTTTTCAGATAGTATTCTCTGTTCGATTTCCAGGCAATGTTCAACAACGGCGGTCTCGTCAAGCTCGATTTAATTTGTCATGTGTTCTCAGCACAACACTCATTAATAGTGCTAATAGCTTGACCTACATAGATGCTGCATTATTCTTAGGGGACAGCATACGCAAAGGCCACTCGGAAGATATATGTCGCCTTTAACTGGGCGTGACGTACCTCGCACCTTGGAGACGGACCAGAACAGTTGTTCTCAGTCGGTGCCTCTGCAGCAAGTGTGCGACAGGCTGTTGCCTGAAAGTGTGGAAGGAACGGCCAGTGTCCCTGTGTGAGTTGCACCTGAAACGTATGTAACACCGTACTGTCTCCGCCAGTCAGTGGTTCCTTACTCTTGACGACGATCGTCGAACGATTGCGTGCTTTATTCGAAGTGACATAGCCTGTAAACTGAAAATATTTTGTTCAGGCATTCCACGGCGAAAAACTCCGAAAACAAATTTCAGGGATACTGACTGCTAAGTTTCAGCCAATGCCCCAAATAGCAAATAGTCTCAGGCATCACGTATGGGATTAAGGCTCGGTGATTTATCAGGCCAATCGAGATGTGATAGTGTTGACACAGTTTACTCATCATGGAGGTGTGGACGAGAAACAACACTTGGTCACCAAGAATGTTGAAATAATCAACCTGGTTCATCCTGTACCTTGGTATAGTCAGTCCACTTCGACACTACCCCATACACCACTGCATAACGGAGATCGCTGCCTACCTGTTCGCCAGATCATTTATGTAGACAGTAACGTGAATGAGCGAGCCCATGTCGTGGGACGAAAAACAGCCCCAAAATATCACAGGACCTGCTCTGGCCTGAACCCCCCCTCCCTCCCCCTCCCCCCCCCCCCCCCCCGTCTCAAATTCACACATACGGACAGCAGACAGAACTGGGTAAAAGCTTCATTAGGCAACTGGTGCACTCGATGTATCGTATCATTTCAAATCGCAAAAACGTGACTCATTGTGCAACGCTGAAGGCTTCTTGTCAACTACTACCCAGTTTCTGTGTTGTTTGACCCCCTGATGACGTGCAGCTCAGTATGCAGGCGAAATCAGAGAGTGTAGTGTTGTTGGACGCTGGGGTCGTGAGTGAAGTCGACATTCTGACTCACCCCACAGGTGCTGCGCCGGGTTCAGGTCGGGACTCTGGCCAGCCTACTCCACTTCAAGGATGTATAGTCGACAAATCGTTACCTCACGTATGCTGCCTCATGACAGCGTCCACTGCCATGCTGATCAAACGGCCATCGTCTCCGAAGCGCTACTTTACTGCATGCACTACACAATGCTGTAAAGTGTAATCATATCCTTCTGGATTCAGTGTTGTCTTAAGCGCAATAAGGGGACTATGCCGCGACCACAAAAAAACTCACGTACCGTAACACCACCTCCTATGTTCTTAACTGTTGGCACTACACGCGATGGCAAGTATCGTTCTCCAGGAATTCACCAAAGCCAAAGCGTACCAGCGCATTGCCCCAGGGTATACGTGATTGATCAGTCCAAATCACTCGTTTGGAGTCTTCCACTCTTCACACCACCTCAAGCGTCGCGTAACATTGAGCACACCGCCGTGCCCCAGTCTCTCCAACTCCCTACGTACAGACACGCTGCTCTCTGGACTGCTGAGTGATTCCTTCCGCTGATTCCATGCGACTGCTGCAATGGTCGACGGTCTCTGTCACTCACTACACGATGCCTGCGTGGTCTTGGTTTTTCCTTCGCGTTTTCACTTCACAATCACATCACTAATAGTCGACTTGGACAGCTTTAGGAAGCTTGAAATGTCCCTGATGGGTTTGTTACTTAGGTCACACCTAATGATGCCTAATCCATGTTCGCCTCTAGTGACATCTAGTGGTCAGTTCCGCATTGTCCGTATACTGGGGGTGTCTTTGACACGGGTCTTAACCTCAGTCTATGCTGTATATACTGTCACCGGCATTCACTGGAAAGCGCTTACGGTATTCAAACCTCGGTCTAAAATGGTTCAAATGGGTCTGAGCACTATGGGACTTAACATCTGAGGTCATCAGTCCCCTAGAACTTAGAACTACTTAAACCTAAATAACCTAAGGACATCACACACATCCATGCCCGAGGCAGGATTCGAACCTGCGACCGTAGCGGTCGCGCCGTTCCAGACTGAAGCACCTACAACCGCTCGGCCACACCAGCCGGCTCAAACCTCGGTCTCCTACAATTTTTACCTTAGTTACCGAACTGATGATTTCTGGTTGCCTCAAAATGTGTCTGTCAACTGATCCGTTTGTTTTTAGTCAAGTTGTTTGTCTTGTCTTCCCAAAAAATGGTTCAAATGGCTCTGACCACTATGGGACTCAACTGCTGTGGTCATCAGTACCCTAGAACTTAGAACTACTTAAACCTAACGAACCTAAGGACATCACACACGTCCATGCCCGAGGCAGGATTCGAACCTGCGACCGTAGCAGGCGCACGGTTCCGGACTGCGCGCCTAGAACCGCGAGACCACCGCAGCCGGCCTTGTCTTCCCATTTCGTCTCTACACCTCTCTTCAATCTTCAGAATTTTCCTGTGCCACAAAGTTCCGAGAGTTTCTGTTCTACTCTTTTCTGTACTGGTTATCGTTCACATTTAATATCCGTATTAGGCTACATTCCAGACAAAAACTTCCCGAAAACACATTCTAATACACTAGATGTTAGGGTTCTTCTCTCTACCGCCAATGTGCATTTTATATCCTCTCCACTTCAGCAGTAACCATTTGTCTTGGTTCCCGAGTATCAAAACTCGCCTACCGCTGCTCGTGTCTGATTCTTAATCTAATCCTCACAGTACCACGTGACTCAATCTTATTTTATTTTTATTTATTTATTTAACGTAATCTTATTAGGGCCATCAGGCCCTCTTTTACCTTGTAGCAGGATTTCACACGTACAGTACCTTTTTTTACGCCATAGTTACCTAAGAAATAACACTTTTAATGTGACAAACAGTATTAAAATGAGTGAAGTGGTGATCTGAGTGAATAATAGTGACTATGAACTAGTACAGTTAATTCTGGCAGTACTTGAACTATTGAAGCTGCTGCCACTAACGATGACAATAGTAATAATAATAATAATAATAATAAAAATATGGCATTTCGGTCTTTGATCGCTATTTTTTTATTTTCAATGACCGGTTTCAGGCTAGCTGCCCATCTTCAGATCGTGTATTTCAGTTACAGAGTAACCTGTCAGTACAGAACCGTTCGTTCGCTGTCGAGCCAATAGTTCTGTACTGACAGGTTACTCTGTAACTGAAATACACGATCTGAAGATGGGCACCTAGCCTCAAACTGGTCATTGAAAATAAAAAAATAGCGATCAAACACTGAAATGACATATTTTTATTTAAAGAACGATCGCGGCAATCCCAGTAAGACAATCATGTTTAGTTTTAATAATAATAATAATAATAATAATGCTAAACCCAACTTCCTTTGTTTTGATATTGTTGACGTTCATCTTATAACGTGTTTTTCAACTGAGCTTCCAAGTCCGCTTGCCGTCTCTGACGAAGTTACAATGTCATCGGCCAAAATTTAAGTTTTTATGTTATCCTGAACTAAAATTCGTCCACCGCAAAATTTTTCTGTAAGCGCACTGCAGACTTTAACCCATCCTGCTCAGAAGTATCACATACCTTGTACATGTTTTTCATAGGCATTTTAGTATTTGCATTCGATATTGAGGATGAATTTCGCGTAAAGTTTTGTGGAGATAATGCAAAAGTATTTGGCATGTTCGCGTCGCATATCAGAGCTCGCTGTTTTTTGTTGCAGGAAAAGAAGGGATAGTCTTCGCCATTGTTTTGGTTTTGTACTGTACTTGATCGTATCTCTCTTAAAGAACTGTATTGCGGCGGTAATACGAAAGAAATGGCTTCCTAGTACGACAAAGTGAAAGTAAGCCGAAAAATATCGAATGTGTATTGGCGACTTACAGTTGTCAACTATTTTCTTTATCGATTTTGCTTTACTTATTTTTATTACACACAAGCACACAGCGATGGTCTGTTACATGTTCAAGTATTCTTCAAACAACGGCGTGGCGAGTTCTCAAACGACGCCTGCATATGAAGCCTTACAAGTTGCAGTTACTGCAGAAATATCGTCCAGGCGACCGTAATATGCGGTATGAATTTTGCATTTCAGTTCTCCAGGATATGGCAGAGGGTACCTTATCTGAACGAGTCATCTTCTGGACGAATCGACGTTTCAACTGTCGGATAAAGTAAATCATGACAATGTCTTCGAAAATGAAAGAGACTCACTGAAACTGAATGTATTTTGTGCCGTTTCTCTTCACAGAGTTTATTCACCTTAATCTTTGCTGAGGGAAGAGTGACAGGAATGTTATTCCAGGATATGCTGCAAAATTGATTGCTGCCTCAACTTCGTGAAGATCCCACCGATTTCATTTTTAAGCATGACGGCGTCCAGCCTCAATTTCACCTTGAGGTGCGGTGTCATCTTAAGAACAAAATGGTTCAAATGGCTCTGAGCACTATGGGACTTAACCTCTGAGGTCATCAGTCCCCTAGAACTTAGAACTACTTAAACCTAACTAACCTAAGGACATCACACACATCCATGCCCGAGGCAGGATTCGAACCTGCGACCGTAGCGGTCGCGCGGTTCCAGACTGTAGCGTCTAGAACCGCTCGGCAACCACGGCCGGCTATCTTAAGAACACCATCCCACAATGTTGTATAGGAAGAGGTGTACAACAAGATCTTGTTGACTGATTTTGGCCTCCCAGGTCGCCAGACGTAACACCTTGTGATTTTTTTCTGTGGGGATACATAAAAGACAGAGTCTTTGTCCTATAGTAGCTACTCTTCAGGATGTCAGATATCGACTTTTAGAAGCTGTCGATTCAATAAACAGGGACCCGTTGATGCGTGCGTGGAATGAAGTGGACTACCCTTTCTATGTTTCTCGAGCGGTGTATTGTGCTCATGCTGAGTGTATGGTGCAGTGTCTTTCCGAACGTAAAACTTTGAACCTCCGTCTTCCGTAATTTGTCTGTAGTAAACAGCTGAAATCTATTCTTTCTATCTGAATCGCCCCGTACATGAGGAGGACTCGGTGTTTAAAGATGACGTAGCTACAGAGCAGTTGCTTACCCGTGGCGTCCGTCAGCTGGCAGTCGAGGGTGTAGCCCTCCGAGTCGTAGTCCTGAAGCGTGAGGTTCGCCAGCGTCCCCACGTAGACGGAAGAGACGGTGCCACGGTACCTGCTACTCTCAAACTCTATCGGCGGCCCGGCTGGCAGAGCTGCGAACATGGGAAACGTTCAGTAGCACATGCACCTGAGAAACTTCGAGGAAGAGCAGCCGTATTATACGCTGTCTGCTCCTTTGGCGTTTCTACGGCCACCGGGAAATATTGCCTCGTTGCTGCGAGCTGGTGACACAGTTGTTGCTCACTCAAATACTGACTAGCTCCGCAACATTTCCCAAGAGCCGTACAAACGGATATACAATCTGTAAAAAACATAACGACTACTTCTTATATACCAGAGCAAATAATAATGGGTTTGGACAGTAAATTACCTGTGAACTGGATAATAAAATTATTGGCGCTCCTAGAAATGATGAAGGAAAATTCATTAATTATCTGGAAAGAGTAGAAAAGCTACTGTAGGAAGGGGAACAGGCCAATAAAGAGTGTAGGGACCGGAGAAATTTGGGAACTAGGACAAATGTAAGTGTTAAGAGAATGGAACTGAACAGGAAAAAATTGTGTTACTGGAGCCAGGAGTGGGCGCAGATTTCCACCAAATACATCGTGAATAGAGACCAAGGGACCATTTACGTGTAGCTTCACCAGAAGGTGACAATTTAAATCTACACTCCTGAAAATTGAAATAAGAACACCGTGAATTCATTGTCCCAGGAAGGGGAAACTTTATTGACACATTCCTGGGGTCAGATACATCACATGATCACACTGACAGAACCACAGGCACATAGACACAGGCAACAGAGCATGCACAATGTCGGCACTAGTACAGTGTATATCCACCTTTCGCAGCAATGCAGGCTGCCATTCTCCCATGGAGACGATCGTAGAGATGCTGGACGTAGTCCTGTGGAACGGCTTGCCATGCCATTTCCACCTGGCGCCTCAGTTGGACCAGCGTTCGTGCTGGACGTGCAGACCGCGTGAGACGACGCTTCATACAGTCCCAAACATGCTCAATGGGGGACAGATCCGGAGATCTTGCTGGCCAGGGTAGTTGACTTACACCTTCTAGAGCACGTTGGGTGGCACGGGATACATGCGTACGTGCATTGTCCTGTTGGAACAGCAAGTTCCCTTGCCGGTCTAGGAATGGTAGAACGATGGGTTCGATGACGGTTTGGATGTACCGTGCACTATTCAGTGTCCCCTCGACGATCACCAGTGGTGTACGGCCAGTGTAGGAGATCGCTCCCCACACCATGATGCCGGGTGTTGGCCCTGTGTGCCTCGGTCGTATGCAGTCCTGATTGTGGCGCTCACCTGCACGGCGCCAAACACGCATACGACCATCATTGGCACCAAGGCAGAAGCGACTCTCATCGCTGAAGACGACACGTCTCCATTCGTCCCTCCATTCACGCCTGTCGCGACACCACTGGAGGCGGGCTGCACGATGTTGGGGCGTGAGCGGAAGACGGCCTAACGGTGTGCGGGACCGTAGCCCAGCTTCATGGAGACGGTTACGAATGGTCCTCGCCGATACCCCAGGAGCAACAGTGTCCCTAATTTGCTGGGAAGTGGCGGTGCGGTCCCCTACGGCACTGCGTAGGATCCTACGGTCTTGGCGTGCATCCGTGCGTCGCAACGGTCCGGTCCCAGGTCGACGGGCACGTGCACCTTCCGCCGACCACTGGCGACAACATCGATGTACTGTGGAGACCTCACGCCCCACGTGTTGAGCAATTCGGCGGTACGTCCACCCGGCCTCCCGCATGCCCACTATACGCCCTCGCTCAAAGTCCGTCAACTGCACATACGGTTCACGTCCACGCTGTCGCGGCATGCTACCAGTGTTAAAGACTGCGATGGAGCTCCGTATGCCACGGCAAACTGGCTGACACTGACGGCGGCGGTGCACAAATGCTGCGCAGCTAGCGCCATTCGACGGCCAACACCGCGGTTCCTGGTGTGTCCGCTGTGCCGTGCGTGTGATCATTGCTTGTACAGCCCTCTCGCAGTGTCCGGAGCAAGTATGGTGGGTCTGACACACCGGTGTCAATGTGTTCTTTTTTCCATTTCCAGGAGTGTATATACTAGACGGAATCTTAGAGTGAGATCCAATAACAATCCACGACAACAGAATACAGGAAACTAATTCCCATCTATATAGATGCTAGCATTTGCAGAATGGGTAACATTAATTTGAATCTGCTAGCTAAACCGTTTGTGAGCAAAACTAAATTGGCTATGGAATGTGATGCATAGAAAAAGGATGATACACTTCAATAGAAAGGTGTTCAGAAAGTTCGAGTTTATACGTTTTGTGGTGACATAGAGGAGATTTATGACAAATAGGAGTTGAAGAAGACATTCAGTCTCAGCACAGAAGACAAAGGGGTAAGCCAGGAAAGTAATTTGTTAAATAGTAAGTGATGCACAATGAAATGGATGAGGGTTTGTCAGAAAGTTGGGGAAGGTAAGAGTTATCGGAATATTCAGGAGCTGGAGAAAGGGAAACTGGAAGATGGAGAAGAAGAAGAAGAAGAATAAGAAGAAGAAGAAGAAAATTTTCAAAAAACCTGAAGATTATAGTGGAGGAATAAGTTGGGGTCAGTTATCAAGTGGAGACAGTGTGGACAAAAATGACTGTGCACAGAGTATGGTAAACGAAGACATTGGTGATGCTGAAAGGGAAAGAGAAAATACGAATGTAGTAAAATTTTTTTATTTTTCCTTCGTTGACGGATTAATTCAGTCTGGGGCTCAATTCTACTAATGTATGTGCAATCTCCAGTCATAGATAAGTTTTTGAAAGATATGAAGTTGTGCATAACTTATTACAAGAAGCTGAAATTAGTTGTAAAGGTAAAAAAGCAGCGCATCCAGTAATAAGTATATCAATGCAAAGTGAAGAAATTCAATGCTTACTAGATAGTGACAGTGATCAGGGTGCAGTATCACGAAAGTTTGTAAATACTCTCACAGACAAGAAATATGTCATCGTCATGCAAGTTTCTGATATTCCTGTAATAGTAACAATAGGAAAAGTGGAAACAGCGGTAAAACAAAAGGTAATATTGTCTATAACGATTAAAGTTGTCTAGCTGCATCACATTTTTTTGATTATACGATGTCTAAATGTAGACTTCCTGGTACGAATGGATTTTCTCAATAAATATAAAGGGAATGTTGTTTTCCATGGAGATTATGTAACATTAGAGGGAGATAGGAAGAATCCAATCCCAAAGAAAGCAGGTGTTGACTGGTGTGAAAATTACCGAACTATCAGTTAAAAAAGCATGGTTGCAAAATACTAACACGAATTCGTTACAAACGAATGGAAAAACTGGTTGAAGCTGACCTCGGGGAAAATCAATTTGGGTTCCATAGAAATGTTGGAACATGCGAGGCAATACTGACCCTACGACTTACCTTAGGTTAAGGAGAGACAAATCTACGTTTATAGCATTTGTAGACTTAGAGAAAGCTTTTGATAATGTTGACTGGAATACTCTCTTTCAAATTCTGAAGGTGGCAGGTCTAAAATGCAGGGAGCGAAAGGTTGTTTAAATTTGTGGAGAAACCGGACGGCAGTTGTAAGAGTCGAGGGGCATGGAAGGGAGCAATGGTTGAGAAAGGAGTGAGACGGGGTTGTACCCTATCCCAGATGTTATTTAATCTGGTTATTGAGCAAGCCGTAAAGGAAAAAATAAAGAAAAATCTGGAGTAGGAATTAAAGTCCAAGGAAAAAAAATAAAAATTTGAAGGTTTACCGACGACTTTGTAATTGTGTCAGAAACAGCAAAGGGCCTGGAAGAGCAGTTGAACGGAATGGACGTTGTCTTGAAAGGAGGATATAAGATGAGCATCAACAAAAGCAAAACGTGGATAACTGAATGCAGTCGAATTAAATCAGGTGACGCTGAGGGAGTTAGATTAGGAAATGAGACACTTAAAGTAGTAAATGAGTTTTGTTATTTGGGGAGCAAAATAACTGATGATGGTCGAGGTAAAGAGGATATGAAATGTAGAGTGGCTGAGCCAAGGAAAGCGTTTCTGAAGAAAAATTTGTTAACATCGAGTATAGATTTAAGTGCCAGGGAGTCTATTCTAAAAGTATTTGTATGGAGTGTAGCCATGTATGGAAGCGAAACATGGACGATAAACAGTGTAGACAAGAAGAGAATAGAAGCTTTCGAAATGTGGTGCTGCAGAAGAATGCTGAAGATTAGAAGGGTAGATCGCGTAACTAATGAGGGGGTACTGAATAGAATTGGGGAGAAGAGGAATTTGTGGCACAACTTGACTAGAAGAAGGGATGGGTTGGTAGGAGACGTTCTGAGACCTGAAGGGATCACCAATTTAGTATTGGAGGGAAGGGTGGAGGGAAAAATCGTAGAGGGAGGCCAAGAGACAAATACACTAAACAGATTCAGAAGGATGTACGTTGCAGTATGTAGGGGGAGACGAAGAAGTTTGCACAGGATAGAGTAGCATGAAGAGCTGCATCAAACCAGTCTCTGGACTGAAGACCACAACAACAACAACAGGAAGATAATGGTAGCCCAATTCTAGGAAGGAAAGAATTAACAGTGCCAGTGGGTTATTGCAGTAAGAGAAACAGTGAGGAGTGTAATCAGTATCGAGAGGGCGTAAGGCCTCAGGATATATGTTCTGCTTGCAGTGTCAGATAATTGAGGACCACTAGGTGCCCGAGGTTCTGGCAGTATTACCTCACTTTCCTCTCATGTTGTCAGTCATTCTCTTGTGTCTATCAGGACTGAGTCTCCCTTCTTAGTCTTCTTCGTCTTCTCCACTGTTTCAAGATATGTAGACTGAAAGGCAACTAGAGCGCAAATGATTATCAGAAATTTAGGAAGTGTTATGGATTTTACGATAAGAGAAATGAGAAACGATTACGTTTTGAGAGAAAAAGTTATCAGTGATGAAGTAAGTCAGTAAGAGATACTTTGGTACTGAGATGTATACGTTTTCTGTAAATGTGTTCTTTAAGTAAGTAACTAGTGATATTTGGACAGTATTTGTAAAAGACGTAGCGTGCAGGTAGGCAACAGGATGTACACTATGTGATCAAAAGTATGCGGACATCCCTACGGAATGCATAATTGACCGCTAATGTGACGAGGGGCGGATCAAGCGGTGATCAAGCGGTATTGAATTAGGTGGGGAGTACTGTGTTGTCAGTAAGTACAGAATGGGTTGGTCGCGAGAGCTCAATGACTTCGAAAGTGGGCGAGTCACTGGATGTCACGTGAGTATGCCAGCCCTTCTAATGCTGCCCAAGTAGACCGTGGGCAACGCGAAGCAACAGCCGCAGCTGAAATGAAGAGCGGGCAGACCTCGCGTGCTGGTGGAAGGAGACGGTCGAGCATTCCAAAGGGTGGTCGTGAACAGCCAGGCGGAATCAGCGGAAGAGCGGACCAGCCGTGGGGTCCAACGTGCTGCCAGCTGTAAAGTCGTGTCTCTGTAACTAAAAAGTATGGCGCACAATGGTCGAGCCACGTATAGGGTGAGTCACTAACTATGGCCACCAAGAATAGCTCCGAAAGTATGATAAGAGCTGAAAAGTTTGTGGGACAACGGACGCCATAATATGACGTTGGTTTTTGTTGCTAGGTGGGCTCGCTTCAGATATATGAAGGTCAACTTTGCTTTTTAATTGGGTGCTATAGTTTGGTACTTGTTTTCTGATAGCCACTATCGAGACGAATCCAATGATGTGTAACAGCAAGGCGTTTGAATGTCAACCAAGGTTACAAAGGTGGCATGGACGTCGGTTTACAGAAGGGCTTCGAACAGATGGCTGTTGGTATCAATGCAGTGCTGCAATCTTCTTATCATGGATTGAGTGGTATTCCTTATCACATCGGCACTTATCGAAAAGCACATGCGCCGACCGGGGTGGCGGAGCGGTTCTAGGCGCTGCAGTCTGGAACCGCGCGACCGCTACGGTCGCAGGTTCGAATCCTGCCTCGGGCATGGATGTGTGTGATGTCCTTAGGTTAGTTAGGTTTAAGTAGTTCTAAGTTCTAGGGGACTGATGACCTCAGAAGTTAAGTCCCATAGTGCTCAGAGCCATTTGAACCATTTTGAAGCAAACGTTCTGACAATTCTCTTTCCCATATCTTCAGGTGTGGTTGGAATGTCTTTATAAACAATGTTTTTTTACGAATCCCCATAAGAAAATGCCCAGAGGCTTGAAGTCTGGTGAGCGAGCCGGCCACGACACATCTCCTCCACGTCCAATCCAACGATTTGGGAATTGTCTCTGCAGCTCATTTCTAGCCATCAAAGAAAAATGTGCCGGACACCCATCGCGTTGATACCACATTCTGAGCTAATGATTCTTGAAGGAATATGGTTTACTTCCTACCATTAAGATTTCCTTCGATGAAATAGGGCCTATAATTCTGTCCTCCAGAATCCCACACCGTACATTCACTGACCACGGCTTTTTGTGTACAACTTGCCGCAGCCAGCATGGATTTTCAGTTGCCCAGTAATGCAGATTATGCGGATTAACATTTCCATGGTTTGTGAATGCAGCCTCGTCAGTAAATAAAATCAAATTAATAAATGTGTCATCCATCTGAATCTGAAGTTGGGTCCATCGGCGGAATTCGATGCGCGTACAATCTGTACCATTTAATTCTCGGTGGAGACTGATATGGTAAGGATGATATTTATGGCGGTGCAGAACACGAACACGAACAACACTACTCTGGCTCGTGCCAGATTCCCTTACGATTTGACGTGAACTAACACAAGGATCTCGAATCACAGTGGCAAGAGTACCAATTTCCGTTTACTTTCCTCTGACGGATATGTTTCCGATGCTTTAAAGATCCAGTTGTTCTCAATTTATCGCACACATTAGACTTGACGCTTACAATAGAAGACAATAACATCACTTTCAAAGTTTTTCGAAAAGAAACGTATACTGGCCAAATCGTGCCTGCTTCCTCTTTTCATCCACAGTATCAAAAAATGGCCTTTTTTCACTCTGCCACCTCCATACCACTTTCAACAGAAAAGTTTAATGAGGAGATTAATTTACTTAAAACCATAGCAGTCAATAATGAATATACGCCTAACATAGTGGACGATATCCTAAAAAAGAAAACTGCAAGAACTACCACGCTCAACATCTCATGTACTGAAATTAACCCAAAAAAACGTTTTTCTATTCCTTTCGTAGGATCCATTTCCTATCAGATTCAGCGCATGCTTCGCAACAAATACAACTGCAATGTTGCCTTCTCTACTAATAATAATCTAAAGAGAAACTTCATTCATAATTTGAAATCCATATGCTCCCCTACAGAAAGTTCTGGCGTTTATAAGATGATCTGCGATACCTGCTCCTCCTATTATATAGGGCAAACCGGACGTGCTTTCACCATCAGATGTAAAGAACATCTTTTGAGAAAGTCCCCTAAATTCATCCTTTGCCGATCATCTCTTAATTACTGGACACGTGCCTAAAGCCATAGGCGATAACAATATTCTGCAAACCGAAAAGAAGGGGCGTAGGTTAGATGTCTTAGAGGAATTGGAGATTTTCAAACATCTCACTCGTCACGATGGCCTCATTCTCAATGAACAGCTCCCGCTGCGAAATAAAAACTTTTTTGACTGTATAAAGCCATTGCTTGATCTTTGATTCAGATTTCCTCATGCATTTTACCGAAATGTTGTTTTCCTGTCACATCTTTGCTGTTTTATTGTATGTCATAACTAACGTTTTTTCCGTTACAAAATGTATCTCTGTTTAAAGCAGATAAATATGTAACTTCATCCTGTCATTATTAATGCTTACGTTATGCCTGAATCAGCTGCATCACAATTTCATGTGTCTAATTTTGAATGTACAGTAGCCTAGTTGTTTCTGCGGCTACTAGATGGCGCTCGTAGCAACACCATGTTTACTCGCCCACACTTTCTAAAGTGGGCACCTCAGTCTTGTTGCAACCCTTGTTCACAGTACGAGCAGCCCTTAGCGGCTCGCCATCTCACAAGTGTTCATGACGTCGCCTTCCGGCTTAGATCTTTTTTAATATGTGACTTGTAAGTACTGCATCTTTTCGAGTCAGTACTTACTATATACCTAATGTTTTAGTACAGTTAGTCTAATTCTGAAGACGACGCTCATAGTAGC